>NC_138823.1:46625498-46806448 GCF_965183815.1 Platalea leucorodia
GTTTTCTTTCAACAGTTAGATATCTTTTTAATGTATTTAATTTAGTCACAGAGATTTAATTTGCAGATTAACAAATACATCCCACCTTTGCCTAAATATCACTCTGTCCTGCATTATTCAGCAGTATTGCTCATCCACCCCTTTCATATAGTATTTTGGATAATTTTACCCTGACAAATCTGGAGAGGACCAAAAAAACCAACCAACCAAACAAACAAAAAAATCAGAGGTACAACAGACTATCTGGAGAGGCACAAAGCACTGAAATGATTACAATCTAAAACAGAAGAAGTATGTCTATTCACACATCTGTAAGGCACTGTAAAGCATTATTAGAAGTGCAAAAACCATATCAATTTGTAGACAGGAGTTCAAGATCAAAAGCTTTCACCACAGATTTTAAAACTGAACTGAGTTCTTTCTCGCCCTCTTTGCTTGTTTACAGATACATGACATTCTTTAAGTTTTTGGAATTTGCATCTCTCAAATGTTTATCCTTGAAATACAGTCCTACTCTTCTGTGAGTATTCTTTTACTTACAATTAAAAAAAAAAAAAAAAAATCCTTAAGGCGGACAGCGCATTTACCTCAGTAGCTTCCTCTTCTTTGCAGACTCGGCAGGAGCTCGGGGGGCCTTGCCCGCCTGCTTCCCGGGGGTGCGGAGAAGGGCCTGCGCAGACCTCAGCCACTCGCTGGCCGGTCGTGCTGCAACATCCCCCGTGTCCACTCCTGACCTCGACCGTAATCTCTTAGTGGACCTTGGAGCAGTGGTCACCAGGCCCGTCTCTCCTTCTCCCACGCTGTCGTTATCGGATGAATATTCAGAAATTTCTGTTGAAGTTGTCTAAACAAATAAAAATATAAAGCTATTTAAACAGAATGCTAATGAGACAGTACAGGTTTATGTAGGCAATTATTTATGTTCCCCAGTAATCCATAAATTGAATACCAATTTATTGATTAATATAACTTGGACAACTTCACTGTAAACGCACATTAATCTTTTCTAAGTGAACGTGAACTGAATATAAGGACCATCTCTTGAGGGACAACTGGGATGAGTAACATTTATTTTTTCAAACAACTAGATCAAGAGAATTTAATCAAAACAATAAGTCAATGCTTATCTCTACCAGGAGAAGTTTCCAGACAGGTGTCAGGATTAAAGCAAGATTTCAAGAAAGCAGAAAGAGGCTAATGAGTGACAAGGATCGTGACTGGCAGGAAAGCTGAGAGAAAGGGAGCTTTCACATGGGGATTCAAGTAAGTAGGAAGGCTGGCTTCTGTAGTCTGAATGGAGGGAAGAAACACATGCCTCTATTGAGAACTCATAGTTGGCAAGAAGTATGTAACCTTTTGTTAAAACAAGATTTTGACCACTAAAGTTGGCCTTCAGCCATGTCCAGCAGGCCTATAGCTACCCAGGAGGGTTTTGAGAAGTTGAGCATAAGCTATTGGGCCGCATGCATGCGGCACCCAGGGAGGAGATCAATCACTGGTCAGCAGCCAGTGCCACAAGCAAGCAGGGCTGGAGTTCAGACTCATAAAACCTCGCTGAAGCTCTTCTCCCAAAAACTCACAGGACACACTGAACTCATCCCACTGAAGGAAGGACGAGAAGGCCCCAAAACAAGTCTGCAAAGAGACTTGGAAGGTGGAGGAGGGGGCTGGCAGGGAAAATTCACCTGCTTTGGCTCAGCCTGTTTTATTCTCCTCTAGGCCTCCTGCACAAGTAGGGCAAGGCAGCTGGGTTGGCACCCTAAGGTAAGCTCTGCACAGTTGTTATGTGCATTATGCTCTCTTGACCCAGTATTTCTTAAAGTACTGAGTATTAAGCAAAAATACTTGGAAACTGGCATTTTACCTAGTACAGAACGAAATGATCTAAAACTCTGAAACAGGCAAAAGACTAAGAAACATGAGCTGGGCTCAGTCTTCGGGAGCTAGTTGGGAAAAAAAACAACATTCTGTTCAAGTTCTGGTGGCGTGAGCACAGTAACAGTCCCATCATCACCAGGACCACCAGCACTAGCCCAGCTCAAGGAGGCTTGCACAAAACTGTTCTGTAGAAGCAGCAATTTAAGTAAATCAGCATTGAAAGAACCAAAACCCAGTGTAAAACATTAGGTTTGCATTATCAATGAGGAACTGGAAAACCCTGAAGACTGACTTTTCTCCAGATCATGCTGCCCCGATCACAGAATAGGTCCTGAAAAAAATTAGCCTGTTCCTCTGGCCTAACACAGTAAGCAGCTCTCCACACAGGCTGTCTGACAACTGGCTCAGATAAAGACTTTAAAGATAAAAGAGGAAAAGGAGGAAAATCACTGCATTCACTAATGCTGTTGTATGTTATTAATTAGTGTAATCATCTGAAACCAACATTTCTTGACTGTGCACAAAAATGAGTTCAGCTCTTGCCAATTATTTAATACATTCTTCATGTAAATGACGAGACGCTGCGTTCATGTTCTGAGAGCTTACCTAAGTATTCTGGAAATTGGAAGGACCTTTTAAAGTTATCCAGAGAAGGAGAATAGCTAAAAGAATGTAATTAATATCAGCCTGTTTTAAACACAACACAGTCAACATTCGTCCCTTGGCAACAATACTTCTCTGAAAACAAACTCCTTCCACATTGGAAAAGAGCCAGAAATAAAAGGTTTCAAACAGTACGAAAGCAGTAAGCAAGCACTTCATTCTTAAAACACCATTCCGATGCACTCTTTTGCTTTAGGAATGCTTTAATTTTGCTCAAATTGCTACGATATCCACTGCACCTAAGAAAAGGATGCAAACCTGAAGTTCTTTGAGCAAGTAAAATGAAAATGAGGAAAGCCCTTGGGATGTGCTTCGAGTTAAGCGCATGTTTTAACCCCACCGACTGTTCTAAGAGTTAAGCAGCTTTCCTAAGTAAAGATTTTCTAATAAATCATTTAATTCTTCTGCTAATATTTATTACTGTATACTTGTTTAGACTTAACTTCCCCAAGGAAACCGTACTTTGGGGTTTTAGTTTTTCATTTGTTTGCTTGTTAGAGTTTTGGTTTTGTTTGTTTTTTTTTTTAATTGGTCAGTTGGAAATTTTTCTTAAAAGAGGAAGCTATAAAAATGGAGAAGAAAAACAAAGAACACAAACTCAACCTTCCAATTCCGTACATTATCTAACTGTAGCCACCATGAGAAATACAGTCTGCAGAGAAAAATATTTTCAAAACATACAAACATGATTTTTCAAGTATCCAGTAAATGAGCTGGCATGTCTACCAACATTATGGTGGTGGACAGCTGGCAAAAAAAATTTCATTTAATTTCTTAGGTTCACTTTAAAACAATCATCGATAAATACTGAAGAAATTGTGTATTGATTATCACTATTCTAAACACGAAGCTGAATTTTCAAGATTTTTTTTTTTTAAATAATATCCCCAGTAATATCACTAAGAGTTTCTGAAGAGCGTCATTGCTAAGCACAGAGAAGTGTCAAATTAAAAGTAGCTGACTTTTCCACATTGCTTATTATTTCAAAATATAGTCATTTTTGGTTATGGTGGCTGAAGGTACAATGCTCCCCACTACACACAGGCTCAGTTTCCCCACCTCAATCTCTTCCTCCAACCCCTGAGCCCAATTTAATCATTCTCATCCTGGGGTTTTCCATGACTTTCTCCCATATATCCCAATCACTCCAAATACTTGGTAGTAGATTGTTCACTAAGATTTACCTATCATTTCCAATTATGGCCTTGCCACAATGCCCTCTTTTATATCATGCTAACTACTTGTCCATGTCCAAGGGCTCAGTGAAAAAAAAAAAAATACAGGGGCTGACCTCCATCTCTCTCTCACTAAAACAACAAACATGGCTCATTTTGTTCACTTTTAGAATAAATCGATTTGCTCTGCGACTGGTTTCATTTGCAACGTTCTAAATGCTCCCCTTTTATGGCTCTTTCTTTTAAGGACAAATAACTTTTGTATAAATGCACAGAATACTGCCATTTTTTCTGATAAGATTTGGCTACTGAAAAACAAAGAAGCCAGTGTAGCTGAGATGCTCAACTGTAGTTGAGCATCCAGGACTCTGTATTTTAAAGATAAGCATATTTAAATCAAAATGCATCAAAAGAGCTCTCAAGATTAATTAATGTATGATGTATTTTTGACAGCATTCACCAGTACTAGCTAATGTAGAAGATGGTACAAATGTAAAAATAGAAACCAGAATGAGAAACAGCAAATATCGCCTGGGTAAATAGTTAAGATTGCTAAAGAATATATTATTACCTGTGTCAATTTAAATTCATTTAAAAAAAAAAAAAATCACCAAAAAAATAGCCACTGAAATGGTAAAATCCTGGCCCAACTTGTTCCAAGACAAAACTCTTGAGACTTCAGTGAAAGGAAGATAGCATTGCATAAGCACATAGACTTTGCGTGCAGGCAGCATGGAAGATGCCATTCTGTGACCAAGTTCTCCCTCCCTCACCCTCAAGAGATTTGCTTCAGCTGCCTGTTGCTTCGCCTTGAACGCCTTGTGAGTTCTTTGGGAGTACCTTTGCAATCTGCACAGCATTTGCCTCTAAAAGGTCTGAAAAAATTACCTTTTCATTTCAACAATGATGGAAGCAAGAAATATCTGTATGTGATCGCTTTAATAAGTACTTAATATTTCTTATCAATAAAATACCAGTAAGTTAATATGAGAAGCGTTAAATTTCCATTTGAAGCTTCCAGCTTCAGCACAGAAAGCAGAACTGTACAAAACTTTCTGTACAAAAAGAAAACTAACATATCAATCCTATTAAAAAAATAATAAATCTGCATTTTTGAAAAAAAAAAAAAAAAAAAGGCACTCTTATACAGTGATTGCTAATTAGAGGCAAGGAGATGAGCAGTTGGGAGAGCTTCTCATCCCCCTTTGCTCTCCTCCCAAGGTACATCACTCAGTGAAACTTTTCTGCAGAATAATGTCAGCATATACACCCCACCTTTGTATTGGTTAAACACTTGTTCAGTCATCGTACATTCAGAAAACGTTCTAAACCTTTTCCAGTTGGTATGAAGATACTTTGCAGATGTGATGCTCAATAAAAGCTCACAGATATTCTGAACAAGTTCATCAGCTGAAACTAAGATGCTTCAGCACGCTGCAGTATGTCCGAATCTCCTCTTACTGACAAAAAAATGGCTATCAAATTCTATATAGGCACTGAAATAACTTTCTGTAGATGGAGGTCAGTTAGTCTGTCATTTCTTTCCCTAAAAATAATAAATTTCTTCCCTCCTGTTATCTTAGTACAGGTTAGCTCAAACGGCAGAAGAACTAATAGGGTTTCTCAGATGGCACCCTTAGGAAACCAGGCTTTCTCAAAGTCACAGAGCGAAGTTATGTCAGAAATGGAAACAGTATTTGAGAGTTTCAGACTTTGGTCACTGTACAGCAGAGGAAAATTAATCTTGTGGCATTTCTTTTCCTACTTGTTCTTTCATGTATCTTTGCCTCTAACTCTGGAAGTGTTTTCTATTACCCCCTGCCTGTTCTCTCACAGATGATCCTTTTCTCTTTTCTGATTCCCTTGCTCTTTTCAGAATTATTTTGCATTTCTCCTAACTGCCCTCTCATGACAGCCTTCAAGATGGGTGGAAGCTGACTGGTATTAACACACACACACACAGTGAACTTAGGCAACTACTCGACCACCTCTCCTTTTATACAGCCTTCCTTTCTGATACACAATGCTATATTTGCACTACTGGTACTCTTTGCTGTCATGCATGCAGAGGGATTCAAATGCAGCAAACTTCTACCCCAGGGAATTAGTTACAGGTTGCAAGGAGATTTTATATCTTGCACGGTACTCTCCAAAAAACAGAGCGAGCAGAAAAGCCACGGGATTTGCTACAATGAATATTCACAAGCATAAATCACCAGTGCAGTATGTCAAAGGCCCAGGCTATGCTAATGAATGCTTGAAGCTAACTCCACCAGAAGCTGGCTTGCAGGATTATAGGGAGTAGGGTAAAGGTAAAAGAAAAGAAGTTTCCCCTTAATTAATCAACACAAAATTAATTCAAGCAGTGTGCGCACACATAGGATATTATTCAGCTCTATAAAGATAATTAAAGACATAAAGGATTTAAAGCTTGCAGTTCTCTTCAAAGCTTTGTGTTTTCTGAAGCTTTAACTGGGGCGCTGAAGTCTATGCCAAATATTTTCCTAGCATCTTGAGAAATAATTTGGTTCTTGGTAAACTAGCTACTTTCACTCTAGAAAGATAAAATTCAGATACACCTTCACCCAAGAAACTTGATGTTCAAGTGCAGAGCTAGGCATGTGCTGCTCTGTGGGTGACACCAAGCTTTCTTCTCACGGAATAACCACAGGAACAGCACGCAAAACGTACAAGATTAGGTAGCAGTGCGTGGGCAGAGATAACCGTATGACAAAAAAGAACAACAATGAAAGACATAAATCACTAATAAGATATTTTTGGATTTGCAAGCCCAAACTGACACAGCAGATTAACTGGAATTTTGTATCTGGAGCAACCACCCAGTGTTATTACAGAGACAGCATATATTTAAAATGGATCTCAGATAATGCCTACTTGTTTAGCTAAGTGCAGCATTCCTCCTCAGCACATGCGCTCAGACCATCTGATCTGTCCTAAATATTTATCGGTGGTGTTGGTTCAGCGCACTAGGAAATGACACGTCCTGCTCCACACACATTAGCATTTTGTGGCTGCCATTACAGGAAACAGAAACGCTCTTCAGGGGCACAAGAACGGCCGCCTCGGGCATCTCTGCGACTCTCCGAGAGCAACTACCACTGAGCTGACAAAGGGTTTGCTTCTTTCTCCCCGCTTGGCAACGGCTGAACTTCAGCAACACCTCCAACACGCACATGGGAATGAATTTTTGCTGTCTCCTAGATGCCACCACCCCTAGGCTGGAATGCAGTAGTTATTAGCACACAAAATCATTTATGCCAAGTAGCAAAGAATGCTGTATCTACTTGAATATGGAGGAGAAGTGTAGGCAGCAACACTGTAATTATTCAAAGCAGAATTTGGTCACAGACTGCACCCTCATCTCCTCTTAATGATGTTTTGAGACCTTTAAACAAGTGGTTAGGCCTTCTCTTCTATGACTAATTAAAAAGGATTCATTGCATCCAGCAGCCCAGTGCTCCCTATCGTAAAGGAAATTGATTCATGATTACCTCTGGAGGAAGGAGGCCAGCTACTAAACCTTAAGCACCACTGCTTACACTGCTGGGCTTCCCTTTGGAGAGCTCCTGGGGAAGTCTTACCCATGTTTGACCCCGTTTATTCTGCAGGCCCTGTCAAAAAATACAGCTGCATTAGCTACTGTCTTAAAAGGTTAGCCCAAGTATGATTCAATTCAAAGGAAAAACACCAATAGCTGTTATCAAAAGAAAAGCAAATGGGACAGTTTCAGAGATGCTTTCGTGGACTGAAGGAGTTGAAAGGGCTTTGATGTAACTCTGCAGAAATTAATGGAATAGTAAGGCTGCTGTTGAGTCCGACCACCAGTTATCCTCTGATGCTGGGCTTCCTGCATGATTTCTGAAACCAAGAAAAGGCGTGGAGGGCGTCACAGACAGGAAAACTCCCTCTTACACTTCAAAGAGTAAGGAAGTTGAAGTACAGTACACAAGCCCACAAAATGGTATTTTATATCACACATAAAACAACAATAAATAACTTGTATCATCATTTATCAGCTCCCATATCTTGTGTAGATCATACTGCCTTGAAGTGGAAAATGAGGTGACGATTAGGATTACATGCAGTGTGTTTGGCTGTGCATTCTTTTTTGTAAAGGGAGAGGTGAATGTTTTTGTTTGGGTTGAGCTCTCCCACACATAATCTTGTACACATACACCACTGGCAGGCAGTATCCTGCACGCAGCACTAATCATTTTAGAAAACAAGAATGGAAAAAATAGTATTAGAATAAGATTTTGCACACGCACACACAAAACATGAATATCTGATCTTTGAAAGAAAAACTTGGGGAGAGGAGTGTTTTAAATCACAGCAAAACAGACTTTTTACGGACCTAATGAAAAGATGGTATTTTACTGTTTTTTTTGTTTTGTTTTTTTGTTTGTGTGGTTTTTGTTGTTTGGTTTTGTTTTTTTTTTTTTTCCCCTCCTTAAAGCCAGGTAAAGAATACACGAGTGGTAAGGAAGATGAAATCGAAGCCGTAACTTCTAATCCTGAGCAGAAACCTCAGCTTTTACAAGACAAACAGGTTTAGCAGGCTATACCTCTGGAGATACATCCACAAGCTGTTCCAGCCTGCCTCTCCCAGAACAGGTTGTTCTAAGGCATGGATCAGCCGACCGAAACAGGTGAGGCTGTCTTCTCAGCCCAAGTGCGTTTTTATACAAAACACCTCAGTAAAGCAAGAAGCACTTCGTTTATTTCTAAGTGTACTATTTAGATGTAGAATTAAATAGTGACTCTGAAGGTAAGACGGAACAAAGCGGCTGTCTGCTGGGCATGAGGGCAGGAAAAAACAGTAGCGAAAGGTGAGCTATTAAGGTACAAAATGGGTACGATGTGGAAGTTTACCCAACAGCAGTCAAGAGATACCAATTTGTACTGTATGGAGTATAAGGAAAACCCTGCTGCAATCTTAGCATCTGTAGCATTTGCGCTGCAACTGCATCTCTTAAAAGCATCATTTTAGTAGTTTAATGAAGCTTTAGCATGAAGAAGTCAATCTATCACTTCCTAATTCTCTGCATTATCACTGGTCTCTCCATGTGATCACAGTAACAGTCAACTTCTAACAGACCCAACAATACTGAAAAGTGTCAATACAGACAACTTACAAGTGCTTTTTCTGCTTTGCCTAATCTTTTTTTTCATCATACAAGAACATCTTCAGTTTCTCCCAGGGAGAAACTTTAACTGGCTGTTAAAGACAATTTGGACCAATTTATGCATACTATTAGCCAATGTTACATTCAAGAGAATTACCGCAACCCTTGCTCTCCATTCCTTCCTTAAAAAAAAAAGGGGGGAAACGCCACTTCACGTGTTGCATCTTGCAAACTATTCAGGGACAGAACCAGGTCTCCTCTCATGCAACTGTGTATTATCCCACGCAGTTCAGCTCTCATCTTGATAAGGATCCTCCAGATGACAGAGACGCAGGTTTTCAAATATAAATACCTGACTCTGATAGGGCACGCAGATAATTACATCATTTCGCATAGAAGCCTCAACATTATGCACTGAAGTCTGGGCACACAAGAAAATTGTAGTCAGCTTATAATACCACTTAAGCAGGGTTTAGTCTTGACACAGAAATAGGTATTTTCATGTTTCCAAGGAACAGATATTATCACATGGTTTGATAACCTACTTTCACATTCTTTGTTTATAGTTATTCATTCAGTTTCATTTATTAAAGTTAGTGGATTCAGGCCATGAAACCTCAGTTCTATTGTCTCTATTTTAGGTGATGCTATGGTAATCATCCAGGTTAAAGCTTGGATGTAACAAGACGACTCAACTGAAAGGCATTATTAAAAGCCAAATTATTATTTATGAGCTAAATCCTAAAGCACCAAGACTAAACACCTGCAGGATTCAGTAGGAACTGTTAAGGGAGGAAATACATTTCCATCTTCAAGCAACTCTTTTGTTTTGTTCCAAGTCTTCAGAGAGAACAAATACTTGTAATAAGAGGTAATATCTTTTACTAGACAAAGAGATACAACTGTGGGAAAACAGACAAGCTTTCAGCACTAAGTCCTTCTACAGGTCCCAAAAGTTTGTCAAGTTTTTTTACTCTAAAGAGATCATTTGGTCTAAATAAATTAAATCTTTCCTCATAAAATTGATTCTCTCTTATATCTTTAGCCTATACAGTTATGATTAATGATCCTACAAGCTTTTTAAAAAATTATTTCTAAAAAAGAAACCATGAGAAAATGCCTCTCACAATAACGTCACTGTTTAGATCAAACAGGGAACAGTCAGACTTTAAAACATCTTTCATATTATGCATTCTCTTTCAAAAAGTAGGTGATAACTGCAAGCATGTTATTTTTGAGATGAAGGGAAGCAATTCCAGAATAACTAATTAAATGAGAGATTGCACACAGATACTGAGCGAAATACAAATTATGCACATTGACTTCTCATCTTCGGTTGATCTGCCTGCAGTTTCCTGTGAAACCCCTTAGAAAAGCACTTATCAAAAAAGAAAAAAAAAAAAGAAAAAAAAGAGAGAGAGAGAGAGGAAACACAACTGGCACAGTGTTGTATAACACACAAATGCAATACAGGCATAATTTCTGCAATAATGCTCAGCACTTAGTGGAAATTTTTTGTTCATAATTTCCACAGAGGTACACAGACATGTCTTGAAATTCAGACTCTGCGCTTCCAGCTCCAGCAGTGCCGGCATTCGCAGTTACAGCGCTGTACAGCACTGGCAGCTTAAGGAGACACCGGGCTGCCGGGCAGCGCAGCACATTACATTCATTTTCTTCTACTCCCACTCACTCCACATTCTTCTCACTTGACTGTTCTCCCCTTTGCCCCATTTATTGCTTCACAGCGCCTGCAGTACTGCCCCCAAAGCCTAAAATAGTCGCTTCATTTCTTCCCTCCTCTTAATTTCCAACTTCTTCCGACCCTTTCCCTCCTCTCCAGAAGTCCTTCCGCAGCCTACCTTTTTCTAGAACATTGTTCCATGTTTTTTCACTTTTAAAACTATTTTAAACAGCAAACATTTCAGGGCAGGAAATGTCTTACCACATCTGAAATACTGTGTTAGCGATGACAGTACGTGTATGCATACAAAAGCACCACCTTCACCTAAGCTGATTTTTAACAATGATGAGAGCGCTTATATGCAGACTGAAGAAACAGAAGACCCATTTAATTGCTTTTCCAAGTAAGCCAAAGAACACCAAACAAGAAAACTAGTTAAAAAAAATACATTAAATGTACTCTGCTAAAATTAATTCTGTTTGGAGAAAGAACAAAGAAAAAGGAGCCCAACACTAAGTTTACAGATTTTCTTTTAGATCATGTGCCTAAACTTTGGAGGAGCAGAAGGAAAATAAAGTAACCATCAATTGGGTAAGGCACTGTATTTGAAAATTGTAATGTTGTCATAAGTACACATTTTATAGAGAGATTCAGAGGTGCTAACTGCTGCAATACTGTCTTAAGTTTGACACATTTAGTTGCGCTGATTGTTCACAGGATACGAAAAGATTTCAAAGTGAAGATGCGTGCTGTAACGTGTGTTACATTACACACGGTGACATGATTGCCGTGATATGGATATAACACACACTACAGGACAGATGGAGACAATCACAGATATTTAAAACTTTTATTAGTAAATAAGCATATCACATAAACGTACCAGGAAAAACACCCTTGAGATGTCCCTGTAAAGCAGTAATCAAATACAATCCTTGAACAACTAAACTCAATGGACTGCAAGTCTCTAAGAACTGGCTAGCAACTGGCACGCAGAACTTGCAAAGAAGAGAGCCCTGAAACACAAACATCAGTAATTTGTACTAAGCAATTCCTTATAAGGATTATAAAACTTGCACAAAGTAGGAAGATTAAAAAGAATTAAGATAATGCTTCTCAATTACAGGCAAAGAGAAAAAGAGCCTTGGTGCATGTCTGCACACTTTAACGCACTTTAAAAAGCTATAGTTGACTGGTTTCCACAGCAGTCACCAATATCTTCTGGCTTCGTGCCTCCACTATCTCAAACCAAATCAAGAGATTGTGATGGCTCAATTTCACTTCCATTCTTACATCAATGCTTGCTTTACTTCAGGAAGGGAGGAAAGAAAAATCACGTAGAACTGTCATTTTCTTTTCTATTGGGTTAGCACATGTCAATGTGTATTTATACATTGAAAATGCAACCTCTGCAAGATTTACAGGGTGGTGTGTCCCCCCCCTTTCTTTTTTTTTTAAAATATAAGAGAAGGTCAAAGCTGACAAGATAATGCTAAAATAATACAAGTTAACTCAGCTTCTAGGAAGAGCATTTAAAAATAAAACGTGTCCTTACGGATACTATTAAGCGTTCTCTGCTTATTTTCCCCTTCCCAAAGTAAAAATACTCATGTGATATTTGTCCTTCACACTAAATTCTGCAGCTAGCAGGATTTTTGAAAAGTGTTGCAAATCTTTTTTTCTTGAACTTGTAAGTGACCTATTAGCATTCTGATCAAAAATTTACATGTTATGTATGAAGCAACTAAAAATACTGTGCAAGTTGCAATTTCCTGAAATGTTTGGGGCCACAAACCCGTGCCCGAAGTTTCGTCTAAAAGTAAACGGAAGAAAGATATTTTGTATTAAACGGCAGCTAACTCTCAAACACCAGCAGCTGCAGGTCTTGCTCTGGGAGCTGTGCTCAGCGCTGAGAAGTTGGGGTGAAGGGAAGGGAAAAAGCCAAGTTGAGAAAGGAGAGGGACGGTATCAGCAGCTTTGAAGAAAGCACTTAAGCAGTTCTGGGCATCTGGCTGCACCATGTTCAGGAAGTGTCCGGTACAGGCAGCTTTATTGCCTCAACGCAGAAGTACAAATGTTGGCATCCACTGTATCAATTTTGTGCTCATCTTATTGGCAATTATTTTCATCGGAATTTTTTTTCCTTAGTCGTTAGACAGCAATATAGCATGCAGTCATATTACTTCAAGTAGCAACGAACGTTCTCCAGGGTCTATTATAACTACCTAAGACACTGCAGCATTTTCTATTCCCCACTCCAAATCACTAAAGAAATACTTATGCATGTAGTAACCTAAACGGCCGTCTGGATGATCTGCATTCCCCAGCTCACAACAACAGTAATTTCATTTTGATCAGAAAGATGGGCAAGACATTGCAGCAGAGTTGGTTTTTGAGGGAGAAAAGAAAAAAAAAAAAAAAAAATCAGTCTTTTAAAATCCAAAGAATTTCACATGCTTCAAGGGTCATTTTTCAGTGTACAATATAGGGCAGGACTGCAGTGGAGCAAGATCTTGCTTTCTACTTGCCAAAAGCCCAATCAGTTTATCTATATGGCTGTTTTAATGACTTAAACTCCAACTCATACAGTATTTTCCATTCAGTGTACAGGACAGTAACTACACAGATCTCTCAATGTACTATAACTCTTCTCAAATAAGGAGGACCAAAGTTAAAGCAAGTTTTTAGACACTAGTAGAATGGTAGGTACCGTGTTTTTTTCTAGAGTTAATTCATTAAAAGCAAACTGCACACTAGTTATAAATGTTATTAAAATAAAGCAAAAAATTCAGTCAGTTAAGAAAATTCAGAATAAAAACAAATATAGGTATGTCACATAATGGTGCAGGATGATTTAGTCTAGGCATAAAGGGGAATATAAGTTCAGGATTCAGACAAGAATTTGCATATCTTGTAGAAGATTGTTTCTCAAACTCCTCTGTCAAAATTATGTAAAAATACACTCACAAGTGCATCATTTAAACCCTTGGTTTCCAAAACGCTGACTTAAGATTTCCACTGGAGCTACTGCAATTCAGCGCATTAATATAACGCATACCAAGACTTCAAGATAAAAATCCTTTTGACATGTTTATTGACATCTACTACAGCCAAATTTACACTTGGAAATCTTAGACGTTTTAAATGCATTTTCCCCCCAAATTGCCAAAAGCAAACAGATTCCGTTATGTACTAACCACTTAGGAGAGAGGAGAAGCTGAGTTTCTAGATCAAAAGTTGACCATTTGTGTCAATTTGCAAGAGTACTATCAAACAAGTGATTTTTTTTTTTTTTTCTTCCATTTTACTATTAACAAAAGTCCTGGAAAAATGCATCACTACAGCCAAATGTAAGTACTATTATTCCTGGAATGCACTTATAGAAGGAATGCAAAGCCTACCCTATGCAAAATAGCAAAAGTGTACAATTACATTTAGACTACCTGATGAGACAACCACTTCTTAAGGAAAAAGCACTCAAGAAATTGAAAATTCAATTTAACAAGTCACCCACACTCTCAAACACCCCGGTGAAAAAACGCACGCACCCCACTACATCCCAAGCACAAGCGTTTAGATTTATTTGTTTATATTTAAACAAACTTGTAATTTTCCATTTAGGAAACATCATGTACTTTTTCTCCCTAGTTTTAGGTTTGTCTTTGTGTATTTTTATACACCTAATGTCAACCTGTTACTTGTTCTGCCTAAACTATGAGGACTCTGGCTATAAAGGGGCTCCTGAATTCACCCTGCTTTTTGCAGAATAGCAACTTCAGTTATCTTCACTAACTTCTTCTATGTAGGGCTGTAATAATTCAACATAAATTTTACTAAACAGAAAAGGAAGAACAGCATACGTAGAAAGCAGACACGTGCACCTACACATCCACTCCTCCTTGCCCCAAAACTGAACTCCACATCATTCCACAACTCACTACACGTGCATACATACTCTAGAAATGGGTTTCAAATGTAGAATAACATTTGCAGGACTTTCATGGCAGCTAATTTTACATTTGAAGGATTACAGAAACGTCCTGCACAAAAATAGGGAGCAAAAGCAGCGATGCTTTCTTATACTCAAAAACTCAAAACTTAAGGCTAATATCCTAAGAGGTTCTATAGTTTCAAGTGATGCTATACTGATAAACTAGGACTTTGATGACATTAAACCAATGCCTTATTCATGTCTCAAACAGCAAGTATGGAAGTCCAGGAGAAACAGAAGCAGATCAGAAAAGCCCCTTTATTTCATTTGACAACCATTTAAAAGGCACAGGGAGAGGATCCAGAAAGCATATAAACCAGGTTTTCTGTGAAAGCAACACCACTGGATTTATGTGCATGGGTTTTCGAGATATTATAATATTACCACGTATCAAGGCCAAGACTGTGACGACTGGGTACACAAACGTGGCCTCTCTATGGATACAACCCTAGCAGAAAGAAGCACAGAAGATGTCTGAAGTAGTTTGACAGACAATAGATAAAGCCATTTTCTTGGAAGCAGAGGAATGCTATTTGCTGTAGACGGCAACCACCACCAGAAGAATTTGCTCATGACTGATGAAGTAAAATTGAACCAGAAGATTTCTGGGGAGAGAGCACAACCCAGAACTTACCAAAAAAATGCTCTTGGGAGAAATCTGGGGAATTCCCTGTTTCAGACACAGAAGAGGAAACCATAGCTGTAATACAAACCTAAGGATCTACTTTAAAAAGCACATGATGTTTATGAAGTACTGCCTGAACGCGTGAACCTTCACAATAAAATGTGATCTAATGGTGTAAGCGCAGGACTGAGTCAGAAAGTCTGACATTTAAGACTGGATCTAACATCAGTTCCTGTGGTTTGGGGAGACGCTGTTTAAGACAAAATTTTCACAAGCTACTCTCAACTGTACCTGGCAACTTGGTTCTCAAGGTTATTTTGCACAGGTGCTAGACACCGACTCCCACGTAAAAGCACTGAGCACCATTAAGGCTTAGCGTCCAGGGGTGAGGGAAGCAGAACTGCAAAGCATCTACATTTGAATTTAGCATAAGCAGACATTCAAATGTAAGAGACTTTTGAAAGTCCTCGCTTCATTGTTTAACTCTTCAAAATAGGAGACTATTGATCAATTTGATAACTTCAGGGAGACTGCAAAAGAAAAAACTGTCAAAAGTGTTCCATGCATGCAAATACATAAGGTTATCTTCAGCTATAAAAGCTAAGACTCAGACTCCAAGAGGCTCTTTGACGGCATTTAGACATCAAAGTCCAAGAGGTCAGTCACAAAATCTTCCACTCCTGTCCCCAAAGTCTCCTGATGAACCCAGCTTTTTCAGGACTTAGTATTTCAAGAGTTTCTTAAAGCACTGCTTCTGGACATACCCAGATGCAATTCAACTCTGCAAGCTTGTGGTTTATATCACATTTAAGCCTATGAGTACAAAGTTGGTACTTCTGTACCTAAGCCTGTTTAGGGGCTTAATTCAGTAGGTGTGGGTTTATGCTCTGCAGAGATTTCCACTCACAGCACGCTGTATGCATTACTTGCACTGAAAAGCACACTCACAACAGTAAACACATAACTCTTCTGTAATGCTCCAGACGTTTCAGCCTAAGCAGCGAGAAACCCAAATTCTAGCAAGACAATCTTTAGCTTAAGAGAGTTTAAATCCCTCCCTCTCAAGCAAGCGCTCAACCCGCCAAACAAAGCAATGAGGCGCTCATTTCTACCTCTCCCTCGAAGGCTGGGCCACTACAGAAAAAAACCCACGAGATTCAAAGGGTCTTTAAGAGCTCCAGTCCCTGCTCCACATCAAACAGGCATTAGATAAAATGCAGGAACACCAGGGAGCTTAAGGGTTCCTTGGTCAGAAAGACAGTAGCTGGGAATCCTGGTATTTAGCACTTAAGCTCTTCTGTTCATTGTATACAGAACGCAGGCATCTAAATCGAAGTTTAATGGCTATTTTGCAGGCCAGGACTTAGATTCCTGTAGTTCTGGCATGACAATCGGCTGCACCGCAGAAATCAGCCCATTTCTGTATCTGCCTCCAAATATGCTGCAGCATTTTTTGGAAATCCACACAACTCCCAAAAGACAATCTCCCAAACTCAATGCTGATCACAGCAAATATGTGACAATTCAGTCCTATTTAGCTGCCTAACCAGATTTCAATTACTGGAATTTTACAACGACACTGCATGACGAAGCATAATTTAATTGGATTTTCATTTGTTAGTTAGATGAGTTCCTATCCACTTCTATACTTCCTCAATTCAGGCAGTGCAGAAATTCAAGCTGTGAAGACAACACTGGATTTTGCAATGCATCAGGACTTCAAAAAAAAATTTCAAATACATCAAAGCGGTCAGATAAGTTAGTACTCAATAGGAAGTTGTTTCTCGAAAGGAAATTGCAAATTTCAGTCAAAGAGGAAGATGGAGAGTTAGAATTAACTAACTGTTCCAAAAACTTCAGAAAGCAGGAAGGGTTTGTGAAGGTTGCATGAAGAAACTGCATGCAACTACATAAACAAGCTCAGTTTAGGACTATGTAAAATATCTTAAGAAAATGTCTCAAATTAAAATAAAAAAAGCCAAGAACACAAAAAACCAACCAACCAACAAAATCTCCCATCAAGTTGCACATGTTTCTGAAAGGACGTAACAGATACCCTAGCAGTTGTTACATTCCGACCTATTTGCCAGTTAGACAGGCTAGATGTAGACACCTTAAAACTGGCTGTCCAGTACAAAGACATTTATATTAGGCACCTTCTCAGTTACGGAATATGTAACAAATGTATTTAAAACCAGGACACTTGCTATATTTTGTTGAAGTTTTCCCATCACTTACAACTTTCTAGCATTCAAATATCTAGTCTTCTCTGAAGATCAGGCAAAGCAACTGGTATTATGATTTTTGGCCAGTTAATCAATTTAGCTTAACTGGTGTTTATATCCAGTGTCCAAATTGTGGGCATCTGGTCACAAGCACGGTAAGGGCAATGGGTTAGACAGATCTTCAGTCTCTCCTATATAGCCATTCTCACATCTTATCAGAAAACGTTCCTCTGCAGCTGGGGAAGAGGTGCGTGCTTGTAGGGTCATCGAATACAGGAGTTAGATAGAAAAGGTACCAACTAAAGACTATGTTCTCCAGTACCTGGCCAGCAAAAGAGACTTACTTTGCCTTTCATGCCCCAAAACACCCACTTCAAGCTATAACTATACACATACCGTATTGGTAAAGCCTTTCCTATTACCTTGTTACTGTACCTGAATGTAACTGGGAATGTGCCCAGTTCACAGACAGAGCTTTTGCTGTAATACCGTGACAGCGTGGGCTTGGCAGGATTACATCATACAGATTATCTTGGCAGTCAAGCAGCAGCAGCTCCACCAACTGAGCTCAAGGCCAAGCCATCAACAGTTGTGCTGAATGCAGTTGTCTGCACATTTTTACAAAGGCTTTCCCATTTATTATGTTTGTTTTAATTTACTGCCCTTATCTTAGTGCTGTACCAACATCCCTATGCAATGTTTGTATACCCAGTAAGTTGTGAGAAAACATGCAGTAACAGGCAACAAATTCTAGCCTTGTCATGATCGTTTTGCAAACATGATGTTTAACATTTTTCACTCCTGATGGAGTAAAATAGACCATGCATAATTAAGCCTGAAAACTCTGTCAGGCGCATGTGTCTTGGAACCACAGATCTGCTCACTTCTGAACTCTGGGCCTTTCCATGTGAGATCAGTTGCTACGACACAACCCTAAGCTCTTTCTAACCTTCTTGAATAGTATTCTCAGCAATTTTCAGTTCTTCTCCCAACAACATTTAACCTTTTAGCCCAAAACTAGCCTACGTAAGTTTCAGAGATGACAAGAAAAATTAAACATATGTGCCACCTTGTGAAATCCATACATCTGGCTCTACTTGACAGAACCACCATTCTGATGTTGTCCGTTGTTCTTCACTATGTGACATCTGCCCCTTCCTTTCCTCCTCTATTCATCCTCTTTGCACAAAAAAAGATGTAAAATAAACGTATCAAGCAAAACATGAAACAGAGCAGAAGTAAATACTAGAAGTAACTGTATTTCAACTAAAGCAAAAGGTTTCTTTCAAAAATAGCTGCTAGCATAATTAAGGTCTGGAAGAAACAGCACTTATTAGGTTTTATTAAAATTATAAGATTAACACCGGGGGTAGAGTGTGTAAATAACAAAACTAATATGTTAGTTGTAGCAGTACATTTTTCTTATTTTGAGGATGAATCCCAATACACCAGAAATTAGAGACTCGCACTCAGCTTACATAAAATGGGATAGACAGTAGCTGAGCTGGGTCTTTGAGAAGCTGTGAGGACAAGTTCACCTGGCTCATTGTTTAGAGGAAGAGAGGCTTTCTGCAGGCCATACCTCTGAACCGTGCATTGAACAAGTTGCTTTCCACACCCATCAGCCTCGCAAAAGCTTCAGTAGCCCGGATGTACTAAAAACTTCTCCCCACATCTTCAGAGCCACATCTACCTCTACATACAAGACAACAGTAGAAGGAATCTATTAAATGTTGGCAAAATGATGATCAGAGACAATAAGAAGAAAAACATGATGGCGTCCTTGCAGATTTAGAGGCAGAAAAAGAAACATCTCCTCTCTTCCCTGCCCTCACTACCCCCCCCCAATAGTAAATCACAGAGCCATGTACACTCCTGCACAGTGGCTTTAATATGCTGGGTGATTAAAGGTGACGATGATGACTACAGGCCATACTATGTATCTTTAGAGGCTTTTCAGTTCAACACTGAGGGGCCAAATGGGGCTACTGTGTATCTAAAATATTTTACTCTGATTAAAGGTGTAATTATATAGTTAGTCATAATAGCTGCCATACTTTAAAAGAAACCCACCTCTCCTTCAGGGGAAGGGAAGGAAATTATGCTACTTTATTCATCCAAACACACTCTCAGTTAAATTCAAATACAACATGTGGACTAGATAAATACAGTGACACACAGCCACAAACACTTAGTAATCCAAGATAGAACAAGGAGATGAATCTTTTAACCTATAATCTTCACAAAGGGAAACTAAATCTTATGATTAAGCGTTCTGTCATATCTGTACAGGTATCAGTGGAGGCTGTGTATTTTCTTCTCAACTGTCATAAGAAATTCATGCTGGTCTTAAGGCCTAAATATGAGCAAAGACACTGCAAACATGGGTTGTGACACAGAGCTTAAAGAGATTTACTTGTTTATACAGTTGGCGCATAACTTCTATGGATATCCACATATATGTTGCACAGAGGAGTAGGCTCGCGCTAAGAATCTTATTCAGCACAAACAAAACAGAAATCTTTTCCTTCTCACTGTATTTTCAACTCTGCAACAGATTTGCTCCATTATTGTTACCTTCAGCAAATCATCATTCCAGGTCCACAGGAATAATGATTTTTGTCTAGGAGGGATTTCCTTGGCTTAGGTCACCTTTCACAGAAAAGCAGTTGATCTCAAATAGCCACTACTATTGATGTATAAGAAGAGATGAGGGCAGGTAATTTCTGTATACAGCTATACCTTTTAAACTAATGCTTCTGGTTACACAGGAGAGAGGGTGAAAAAGAAAACGCATAATAGACAAGCTTTAGTTTTTCACCAGTTTTTCACTGATGCTCAAAGTCCATGTTTAACACCACTGACACCATTTAGAGAACCTTCCCCAGCGAGCATTGCCTGGAGACCCTCCAGGAGGTTCAGTTTCCTGAGGAGACAAACCCAGACGCTACACAGACCTAGTTCACTTGAACCTGAAGGAGGGAAGGCAGGGTCTACACAACATCCTGATCCGCAGCAGTCCCAGCCCCAAAACCAAATGACAGAAGCAGAATGGATAAAAGACACATCACATTTCAAGGGAAAAAGAAAGTGGAAGGGCAGGAGATACAGGAGAAGAAAATCATCATCCTTGCCAATAAAAGTTTCCAGTTATCCGCATGGACAATGTACACTCTCTGGAAACTCTCCTTCTGGAATAAAATATTTAGAGCATTTGGTGTGCGTTCAACAGCTCTGAACAAATCTATTGAGTTTTACTGCTTAACCTTCCTCCTCTCCCTCTTTTATTTTTTCAGCATTGGTGTTAGAATTTTGAAATATTCTATAGTTCAACAACCGAACATACGTTCCCCATACTAATCCCTTGATGAGGGAGAATGCTGACCAGGACCCAGCCGAGGCACCACATACCACATAATTTGTTAGATAACAGAAGTATAAATCATCTTTATACGTGCACAGTTTTTAATCACCATCCTTTGCCCAACATAGCTCAGTGGTCAAGTCCCAAGAACAATTTTTATGGGTCCTGTCATCTCTGTTTTTTTCCAAGCATTCTCTCAAGTGATCCCATAGTTCCACAGCTGCATCTCCCTTGAGCTAGATTTCCGTATCTTTTACAATACTATCTGCTATTCTTTAAGTTTTTACACACTTGATAATAGAGGGAAGAAAACATCATTGAAAATATACAAGAAAATTTTATCTTGCATCAACGGAACTATGCAAGAATAACAAAAATACAGATCAAGATACACCATAAAGCAATAAAGTTACAAAACACTACATACAATAGTTTTATGGGAAAGAAGGATGGGAAAAAATTCTTTTCCAGATTTCACACCATTTCCTTCCCCCCCCCACACCCAATTTGGGTGAGGTAGGAAGCAGGAGAGGTTTTTGTTTCTTTTAATTTTGCCCTGAAACATACTTCAAGTAATTGCAAGTGAGTGACACCTAGTGATGAACACAAATCTGATCATCCTCCACTCTCCCACACAGAGAAGATAAGCCAGCAAGCACCGACAGGTAACTCAGGAGTGGGTGTTGAATCATGGGAACCTGACACTACTATGTTTCTCTCCCTTAAAAGCCAAACATCAAGTGAGCCAAGACCTAGAAACTTGGTGCACAACTAAAAAGAAAAAAAAACTAAAATGGCTAATCTGTCCAAATAAGAGGCAGTTAAAACAGATCTAAATCATGACCTGTAAATTCACTTCTCCATTCTCTTTAAAACTAATCACCTCTCTCTAGAAACATCAAGTTTTCCCAGAGATCTCATTCTTAATTAAAAAAATATATCCCAGAAGCAAACGGGAAGAATGGGTTTCTCATCAAATACTAAAATATCAACGGTTGTCTTAGAGACTACTTAGTGATGTCTCTGGCATTATAACTGCTATCCTGTTGTAAGGATTTTATGAGCTTGTCAAAGACTCTTATTTTGCCAGTAGTTCCAAAATTATTGCTCACAGAGCAGTTACTGGAAGTGAAGGGGAGGGGATCTAGTGTGATTTGTGGTAGGGTTACAGGAAGGAAAAGTATGCTACTATGCAAAGTAGCAACAACACAGTCCCCTGAAAGGGAAGCTGGAATAAAGAGACCAAGAAAACTGGTCTGACTTTCCAACACCATGGCATGGGACATTCCCGTACATGGGAAGCCCACCCTGAAGAAGAGATTTCTTTACTTAATGCATTTTTAAGAGCAGTCCAAAGCTCCAGGGCTAAGAGAGCAAAACACAAAATCCTGTAGGAAAGGGAAGTGATTAACCTAGCGCAGCCATTGCCGCTTTCACGCACTATGTGCCATTTCATCTATTATTGTCATGAGCCGGATTTTGTCACTGGAACCTCAGGAGTAGCTCCTGCTTTAAAGACACAAAGTATACACCATGACTAAAAGCCATCACAAGGACAGAAGTTAAAAAAAAAAAAAAAAAAAAAAAAAGAAAAATCAGTGAGCAGAGAAAGGAAAACACTTAAACATACGCCACAACTTGCGGACCTTGTTCTCGGTAAACCCATGGCCATCTCCTTTTTCTCTCCTCACAGATTCATGTGAGGTCAGGCTTTTTTTTTTTTTTTTTAAATCCTTCCACAAACATTAAGGAAAATTCAAAAGCCTGTAAAATTTAAAGCCCTGAAATCCCAGCCTCTTTGGAAAAATAACGCAACAGAGCCACCTACCATGCGAACGCAGGACTAACAGGGCTCAGGCAGCGAGAGCCGCCGCTGAAACTTATTTGAATGAACTTGACCCAGGTTGGCAGCCGGCCAGCGCCCTACGTCACCCCGTGACTTAACAGAACACAGTGTTCTTGGCACCCGCACAAATATGTGTTGAAATCCACGCTGGAGAGAGAGAGGAAAAAAGTCAGTGTATGTTTCAAATTAATAAAGGAAAATGGTAATGAAAAGGTAATAAAACGCAAAAGCAGCATTAGATATTTTAAAATGCATCTGCTGCATTTTTCCCTGATTTATTCATGTCATTTGGTGTTCCCTTGTGTACTAGAAGCTCGGCACAGTGGCAGCTCTCCCCAGGACAAGCCCTTCCCTGTCCAAATCCCGTCCCACGTGCTCTCCCGCTCACCTCTCCCCATGCCCTACCTGGAAAATTCCAGTGCAGCGCTCAGCCAGGCAGCGAGGGCAGACACCGGCTGCTGCGCCAGGGCTGCCCCTGACTCACTTCCTCGCCCAGCCCTCCCGGCGGGCACCTCGTGCAATGCTTCTGTAGGGGGTGATCGGTTATACAGTTATGTCATCCACAAGTGGATTATGCTAACGCTCTGTCATAAGATGAAAAGTAGAAGGAGGACAGGCAAAATGAACTTAATGAACCACGAACTTGATGTACTTCCTCCATATACCATATGGCTATTATCTCCCTTTTCCGCATTTCCTCCCTCTGGGACTTCCCCTCTTTCTCTCCAAGGCCTAGCCTCAAGTCCCTTTCCCTCCTGTCTGTCACCCCTTCTCCCTCTGATGTCCTATCCTCCTCTTTGGTGACTGATCAAGACATTTGACACCCGTAGGTGCAGGATCAAACCCAGCTCACAGACACCTGCTGAGAGGGCTTTCCCTAGTCACCTATTCAGGGCCCATACCTGCCACCTGCAACCCCACCAGCGTCCTGATGGCGCAAGCCTCCAGCAACACCTTCCAGATGGGCCATCAGCCACGACGACAGGAAGATGGACCCAGTTACCTGCTGCACACACATCCTCAGCCTAGCATGCAGTCCATGCAGTCAGAGGTATATACAGGAGATGGCAAGGCAAACGTGCTCCCTACCTGGACAGCCCACTGAAGCTGCTTCCACCATTTCAGTGCAAACCTGAAAAGCTACCTCAGTTAATAGCTGATCCAGCACTCCACCGCCCTTCATCCATCAGCTCAAAGAAGGCAACATTTTTGTCTAGCTACAGATTCTCTAATGAGACACGCAACACATGCATCTAGATGATGATCCACGTCTCTGTCCAGTCCTTCCAACATCAGGAGCCTGTGTTATATGTGAAAGTTGCACTGATTATTTTTCACCTTGACTATTACCCACTGCAAGCTACTATTACAACTACAGAAATAAACTATCTGCTACCCAAAGAGACAATAAAACTTGTATAGGAAGCAATTAGGCCCTTTTAGTAGTCCCTGCTTAGCATCACAGAAAACCCTTTCAAAAGTCTTTTTCTTCCAACCAGAACCCTGCTTATGCCTTTCAAATTAAAATAGTAGTAGCTCCAATATGATAGCAGTGGGGAAAAGAAGTCTGCTTTAATGCCTCAAGGATGAAGGAAAAAAAAAAAAAAAAAAAGGAGAGAAAGAAGTTGTATGTTTGATGTTTTGTGGATATACTTTTTGATGCTCAAAATGCCATTTTTCTGAGTAACCGCATCCTAAAGTAAAAAAAGCTAGAGAGATACAAAAAATATAATCATTGCACCGCCTTCTTTTGCCTCTCTGTGGGATGCACCAAAGACACATTCACACATGGGAAAAAAAAAAAACACAAATGTTGATCAGGACAAAGTAGAAAATGGGACTACTTGAAGAATGCATAATTTAAAAGCTCTCTATAAACAATTAACGATCACTTGACAGAACCAAGTGTAAGTGGAAAATTTTCACAGAGCAAGAGAAACAACTGTGGAGATAATAATTTCTAATCTCCTCTTTCTGTGGTCAGGCTTCAGATCAAGGAGGGCACCTAAATAAGCAGCAGGGATAAAGTGAATTCAGAGTTAGGTAAGTTATAGGAAGGAAAGGCGTTCAAATAACAAATACACAGATTGCTGATGACACAGATGACAGGGAATGCATATCAAGACACGTAAATTTCCAATGACATGCCTTGACTTGATAAGTTTTCTTTAAAAATCCCTATGGAAGGGGCAGTGAGTATTTATTTAACAACGATGCACTGGCATTCACACTGTATGCATCACCAAAGCAGTTACCTACCCGTTTCCCTCCAAGCACATCCAGAAACACTACTGCAGCAGAGATGGGGGGAAGATTTTCATACAAGAGGGAAGCTGTTCGGTAGTCTCATGTTTACAATGGAGTTTACTGGGTTGCCAAGGAGAAAAACACCCCACAGTGATCCCCATACAACATGCTTTGAATACACACAATTAAATTTGTCACAAAATTACAGATGAGTTCTCCGCCAAACTTTGAAAGCCTGCCCCAGTACCCTTGCTCCTCTCCTAATTGAGCTTGGCAAGGAGCACCAAGATACTGTTAAGTCTGAAAGTTTACTCGAGAACCAGATCCACAGGTTAGAGAAGTTTTCTAGAGCCACTCCCAGCTGGCTAGTGGGCAAATCACAGGGAGACTGCCAGAGCCTCCAAGGAGGGCAAAGTTGAGGGCAGGATGCGACACACTTACCGCAATCACGCAGGCTACTTGTCTTCCTAACACCCAGTGTGGCTTACACAGCCTCTAAGCAAATGCACAGGACTATCAGCTCAAACAGGGTGAGATTCTTTTTTGTTGTAGTGTTAAAGTATGTATTGAATAAGACCACTTGTTCTTACGCCCTTCAAGACTGTGAAGAGGATGTCTAAAAGAAAAAGAGCTGGGATCTCTTGCAATTAAAAGATAAAGCAACGAGTCCTCATATTTGTAGCTGAACACAAAAGCCAGCAAGGCCTGTGGCTCCACTGCCTGTCTCCTAAACTGGAACATGAAGTTTGTCAGTTAACATTAAGTCCTGGAATATTTTCATTTGCGGATTAGGGAATCTCAAGTGATTGGATGCAATTAGCTGCACCAGGACCAAAACCAGAGTAACACATTCCCCGAGTTTAGTACACACTGTTTGAATTAAAACTTCCAGTTGCAGCACGTTATGGTTTTCTTTAACATACAAAAGAAAACCCCACCTATCCAGCAATAATTTTAATGGTAAAGCCCCATTTTCAAAGCACAGTTGAATCCTGAGCCATGAATGCGTCTCTAACCATCTTCAAATATAGACATATGAAAGCAACCACAAAAGCACACAACTACATACCTGCCAGGTAGGAAAAAAAAAAATCTAGGTGAGAGGAATACTTTTATTTTCTTAAATACAACACCATTTGTCAATTTCAAAGAAGGAAGATTATACCAGATGGGTCACCCTCCTTAAAAACAAGTGTAAACAAGACTCAGATACTGAAGAAGAACAGCAATACCTTGTAGCTCCGTTACATGTCAATTTATTCATTTGAGAGCTGGGTCATTTGCTAATAAAGCAAAGAGCACTTACTGGACACATCAGTAATGTTGCAGAACCTGACAATCGAACACATTTGCCTACTTTCTCCTCCCCCATTTTTAAACATAGTTAAAATATCCAGTTAGAGGGTCAGAGAAAAGAATCTAGGACAGATCCATAACAAGAGTGAGTCGTAAGTGCAGGAGCAATGTAAAAACATGACTCCAAAGGAGCAGGAAGTGCAATAGCACACGGGAGAGACAATCGCATCCGTAGGTGAGTAAAACCAAGATAATTGCAGAATTAGGTTAGTGTTGCATTTGAGCTTCTGGCATATTCAAAGTCGAAGCATTTTCATTCTATTGCTGTTTTCTAACACCTGATCTGTCAGTCCTCATAACACTTTGGTCTGGAAATTACTTATTACCAGACGAAAAGCACAGAAAATACACGAAGGAAAAAATGTCTAGCTACCTATGGAGCCACACAACAGGATTTACGTGATCTGTGGTTACAATAAATGCAGAGGCAGACAAATTGCGCCTATCTGACTGCGCATACAAAACTAAAGACCTTTCAGTTTACTAAATATAACTGTTTGCAGTGAAGGAGATAATGTTCATTGCCAGCTACATATGGGAACATAATTCTAGATATTTGTTTTTATTTTTATCAATTGCAGCTTCGGGTTGGGGATGTGTGTGTGCGTGTTTTCTTTTTCAAAAGCTAGTGCTGGTTGACTTATTTTTCTAAAAACAAATGCACACATTTGTAGTACTGACCACATTTTAACCACAGTAACCATGTCATACAACCCATCAGGCTTCTGGATTCTACAGAGTTTCACAATGTTAAAACAGATTTGTACTCACATCTTATTTAAATAAAATTTCAAGTCGGCTTCTTCAATCTTAATTTCATTCTCGCTTTTTGTTAATTCCTTTATATCCATAAGTATCACCTTCTTCACTTTAGTTTTATGCTTCTATTTCATTATGCACTACTTTGCCTTAGTTTGTCCTCTGTGGTTTTTAAGAGTTTTAGCAAGTATTGATTTTCCACAGTACAATTTCCTCTCTTTACAACACTACATAGTTAAGCTCATAAAACCAAACAAAAGAATTCCTTTCTAACTTTTTCCAGCATTGTTTGTTTATATTTCTACACATGCAATTAGTTTAGTTTTATCTAGCAAAAATTAAAGCATTATTCTTTTTAGAAACTGAACATACTGGGACTAACACCTGCCAGAGAGATTGAGGCACCAGGTATGAAGTTTCAGTTTCACTAAATAGAAGTAACCTATCAGATTCACTCTGCATTTTAGATGTAAACAGCAAACCAGAACTTCCTTTTGCTTTAATTCCATAAACATTGGCATAATGCCACATAAGATAACATGCTAACCAGACTCTGGAAGCCGAGGACTTAAATGCACAATAAAGAAGCAATTAAAAAATTGTGGAGATCAAGGAAACAAAGTGAGAACAGCAAGAACAAGTCAGGCCAGAGACTTGTTGAACCCAGCATCCTATCTGGAAGGGTGGCCTACATGAGATGCATATAGCAAAGAAGTACAAAGCAAGTGAATACTTCTTCCCTAATACACTCCTCCACAGTGAAGTGATTTGCAACTCCCGAACTTCCCAAGGGAGCATCATTTGACTTATTAGCTTAATGGATTCTTCTCCAGAAAAAACCCTGTCCAATCACTTTTAAACCAAACGCTGCAGAAGTCTGGTAATGTTGTACTACTTCTTAATATTTCTAAAGTCAGCAAAGAAAGTAATTGGAAGGGACCACAGGTGGGTCACCAGCCATAGGCTGCCGATCCAGTCATTGTGGTTTATTATTGCTGCAACACCTAAGGAAGCCTCAGAAAAGTTAAGAAGCGTTATGCTGAGACCTGTACCAAAAAAGGCAAAAAAGTGGCGACCTCTGTTCAATGACTTTGTGCCAGCTAAAGAGCCTGATCAGTGAAGTGCATTTTAAAAAAAGTCATAGTGCTGGAGGAAAAAAAAATACATTGAAAGATACTTTTCTTGCAGTTAAACCCTACAATACTACCAACACTTAGAGATCTCCTTCAGAACATGTCATTCATTCATTCCAGTTCAGGAAAACACGTAAGCTACATCATCATCTTCCTCCTTCTTTTTAGAAGTGGAGCATAGTGCTGCTAACAAGCAGATGGAGAATTTTTACGATCTACTGGCTGCAGATCTCATAAAAATTAAATCCATTTGTTGTTCTTCTATTTAAAATATGCATGGTAACAAAGGAACAGAAATTAGCATTCAGTGGCCTCTTAAATCATCCCTCCCTGCTCAATATGTGAAAATAAACCACCACACATTATATCACCAGTACTCTTACTTTTTTGGTTCTGTAATGACAACAAGGATCATGACTGTGTCAAAGCTGAATGATTATTGTCTACATTATTACTTCTGACTGTTCAGAGTGTCTGAAGCATGCAAGGCAGACAGAAAACTTCCACCACCACTTTCCAAAATGCTTACAAATTAATTGATGGCAATTAAGTAACAGCTGAGTAGCATTAAAAAACCATGCAATTCACATGCAGAGAATTTAAAAAGTTTTGCTTCTTCACAACCATATTTTTGAAGTCATGATCCACAAGCAACTGCTGCATTAAACATGCAGAAATGCCAACCTGAGAATGCTCAAGCTAGTTGCAAAGTTATACATACAACAAAAAATTATGTGGGGTTCTTTATAACAATATAGTACAGCCCCTCCTCCCTTAAATCTCACTGTCATTCTTGTCTTCAAAAAGTGACTTGCACCACATAAGTGTGGCACAGAAGTTACGTTGCCTTCCAATACTATATAAAATCATGTTCCACTTTTCCTTTCCATCATTTCCCCAATTGTTTCTTCCACTTAGCTCCCAACACAATGAACTATGATGATGTTAACTAACTTAAATATTTATACTCAGCATCCACAACGGGAAGCGAGCAGATATGTGCAACATTTTTCACTTAGACTCATATACGAAAGTGATGAATTAACTCAGCATCTTCATTATCAACAAAATTAATGCATTCACCTTTTCTGGTATTTTTTTTTTTTCTTTTTAAACATTGAAGACACCAAAACAGATATTTTCCTGGACCTAGTTTCTCCTCTGAGCTCATTAGATTTAAGAAGCCATCAATATGTGTGGGAACCATTTATGTGAAATTGTAAAGCCATGTAAGAAAAGAACTCTCTGCCCTGTTCTGATGCCCACTTAACTACTTTTTCCCCTCCACAACTCCTGTGGTTAGCGCTAAGTTTTTAACAACGAAATGCTCTTACAGAGAAGAAAAGCAATCGCAGAATCTTTAAATTATAAGTAATGTAAGCCACAAGTCAAAAATAATGTAAGAAACAAATCTAGCTCTACTGTTTGCATGGGAAAAAAAATGTGAAAAACGAGACTCAAGTGCATCTAAAGGTTAAAAAGTAGATGCGAATAATTATCCTCCTGCATTTTTTCCAGACTTGTTTCTTGTAAAAACATTGATTTTGTTGTTGCTTAAACTGACAATCTTATCTGCTGTCCAGCTCATTGCTTTTTAGGCATATGAGAGTAGCAGT
Source organism: Platalea leucorodia (assembly GCF_965183815.1). NCBI lineage: Eukaryota > Metazoa > Chordata > Aves > Pelecaniformes > Threskiornithidae > Platalea > Platalea leucorodia. The sequence continues at coordinate 46,655,208 of NC_138823.1, forward strand.
TACGTCCTATTTTATTTCCTTGTCCTAAATTTCTACCCTTTGAAAAGTCTACATAACCTGATATTTTTTAATCCAACCTTCCCCCACAAACTATGTAAGAGAACAACACATCTGTCTCCTTACCTCCTCCTCCAATAACTACAGGCTGAGGCTGATGACAAAGTTTCTTAGTGCAAAGAGCTGCCTTGACCCTTCCTTTTTAAACCAGTAAGTAAATGCCATACAAAAACTCTTACATCCTCCCAACACACCACAAGTATCTTACATTATAAGGATGAGCCTGTTGAGTCCTGTGAAGGAGGAATACATTAGCCAAAGCTCACCGTTGGTGAAGTTTCCTGGTATACAGCTATATAATCTGGTTTTACAAGCAGCTCTGTAAAACTGTTACATTATTGTCTGTAATATTCTTAGTTCTTTTCTCTGTACATGTCTACAAAGAACAGAGAAAGGAAATATGCTTTATCTGCAATTGCCACAACTAAAAGGTTTTTTTCTAATTCTGTCTTAAACACATAATGCATTACTAGATTGGGGTACCCACCCCCACCAAATGTCTGGAGACCATGAACTTAAATTGGTTCAGAAAGGGACTGAGCTAGCTACTGAAGATAAAACTCACAATGTCTCTCAGACTTCATAATCTCAATGCAACTTCTGGCTCAGAAAGCACCTAAACTGCAATAGAGATCCTCCTTCTCCCACTGCACAACGTTTAACATAGTCTTACACTTTTCTCCCAATACTATTATAATTCAGGACCCGACCTAGATGAACCTTCAATATAATAATCCTGCGTCATCAGTTTATGAATAACACATTATTTATTACTTTAGAGTTATGCACCTATTTCCAACTTTAGCTTACACTGTTATACACTCATGCATTCACATACATGCTCTGAAAGGGAGTTGCAATTACCCTGCTTACCCCAGAAAGAAAGTTCAGTATTGTGGATTTATACTATTTATTCTTTTTAGACTGCTAGTTATACTGTTCTCCCATTCCAAAAGATCCTGAAGTGCTTCATATCCTAGAAAAATCACTGTATTACTGGAACATACCAGATTCACAATGAAACTCAGCAACATCGATTATTTTTTTTTTTAATTTCATGATCCTTAGATGTACTTCAACAAATGCGTGTATTTAAAAAAAGCACAGTGCTTTTCCAATTAGTCATAAAAGTGAAAGATTTAAATTTTAGAAAGAAAAACAAACAAAAAACCCCAAACTTACCTTTGCACTTCTCCCTCACCCAATCAAGCAAGTTAAAGAAACTTAGTGTGTGAAGCCTGTCACCAGCTCACTCCAGGGAAGCTAAATGCTTCTCTAGGCAAGTCTGGCTACAGTCATCACACTCTACACAATGTACGCTGTCTCAAAGGCTCCTCTCCATCCCTCTGTCTGTTCCGAAAGCTTTATTAAAAACGTAAGGTAAGCATAAACTAGACTACATGAACAAAACACCCAGCAGAAGCCAGACAGAGCAGCAGGTGGTAGAGAACTAGAGCTACGAAGGGTGCCCAATGCATTGTACCAAGTGGAGATCCATTTGCAACACTGCCTTTTGGTATGCGACTTCTCAATTGCTCTGCAGAGAAAGCACCGAGGGTAGCGACGGAAAGGGGACAAAATTCATACACGCTGAAAAGCCCACAGCACACAAACATGGGAATAGTTGTAGGTGAATCTACCAAAGATCATTCTAGCCCCTTACTTTTGTCTCCAACAATGATTAACGTCAGATGTTTAGGAAAGAGCTTAAAACAGGACAAGCATGTGGCAATGCTGCCACAGAACAGTCTCCCTGATTCCAGTTTGTGGCTTCAACTAGAGGCAAGATCTTTGTATTTAATCCTGAAGAGATTTGTCTTCCAGGAGTTTGTCCAATTAGTTTTGAACCCATGTAATCTTTCAGCATCCATATCATCCTGTGGGGCAAGGAGCTCTGCAGCTCATATGGCGGGATGAATAACCTCCTTTTTAATATCAGATCATCCTGCTAGCTTCACTTGATGTCTCCTAGCTCTATACAGCACCTAGTCATTTTGTTTACTTCTTCCTATCTATTTGTAATTCATGGGTTTCTTTCACGTCCTCTCCACAGCAATCTCTTTTTGAGGCTGAAGATTTCTATTCTATGGAATTTTTCTCAATCAGAAAACATCCCATATATCTGATCACTCTTACCAACTTGCTCTGAAGCTTTTCTAGTTCCACTGCACCTCTTTTTTTGTGAACGGGACAACCAAAACTACTATCCACAAGTACAGCTGATGTGCAAACTTAATAGATTTTTAAAGTTGCAGTGTTTTTAGCAGCTTTTCAGAGTATTTAAACCCCAACACAACCCTCAACCCTTCTCATCCATGACTTTATGTCAGGATGAAGCTGCTCTGCCCATCGTGTTTGCCTTCATACACAGACAGTTCCAGTCTGCTTTTCTCACTTAGCTTCAATGGTCCCTTTCCCATGCACAAGAAGGTGTCAAGGTGTCCGCAAAACACCAACAACTCATTTCCTCTCAGAGGCATCAAACTTTCCAACAGCCCCACCGGGATTCCTACAAAGGGAGAACAGGGCTTTCCTCCACTGGTGTCATGATGACAAAAATACACGTAGAGAAACAAGAGCTGCTGTGTGCAGAACACTGGAGGCTGCCACAACAGCAGTGCACTGGTGAGACACCTGATGTGAGGAGCTGCCGCAGCCACCGTTTCTGAAGGGTTGCAATCAGATGAGAGTTATCTCGTGGCACAGAACTAAATAGTTGTATTAGGCAAGAGAACCAGTGAACTGAGACCGAGCAACGACCAGGTGAGGGTGAATGGGGACAAGTGAGTGAAATAGCGACCGTGCTGGGAAGAGGAGACAGAGTGGGAGGAGAATGACTGGGACTGAGTCAAAAAGTATGCCACTGTGCTGGGACTGAGCAGTGAATCAACAGTCAGGTGCAACAGCTTCTTCATGTGTCCAGCAAGTGGGAATAATAAAGCTGGGCTGAAGTTCTGAGTAGTGGGAGAGATATCGTATGAAGTAACTATTTATGAGCATATTTCCAGAGAGACTTAAGGACAAAGACAAAACCATCAAGTAGTCAAGGCTACTGCCCTGGTCTGAAGGCAAATAGCCATACGCTAAAGGGGGAAAAAAAAGGCGTGGGAGCAGGGTTGTATGCAGCTGGCGTATACATGAGAGTGTGCTAACAGATTCCTGCAGAGCAGGCAAAATCCTCTTTAACATGTTACAGTTATGGCATTACAGCCCATCGCTACAGACTGTCTCCACAAGAAAGGGTTAATCAGTCACCAGGGTTATTAGTCTGGAATGTAAGTGTCCAGATAACAAAAGAATTGTAAATCTGAATTGTCGTCTACAGATGATTCAGATGTTTGTATAGAAACTGTTTATCACAAAGCAAGAGCAACAGAACATGACACAGACCCTGCCAAACTGGATATGAGACACATTAGGGTTTCACCCCACCCCAGTCCCATCTCATTGTCCCCACGACAGCCAACCCCCCGCCCAACAAAAGTTCCCACCTCCAAATTTCTTAAGTTTTATTATAAACATTCTCAGTTTTATTCCATTTTTTCTGCCCCCATTTACTCCTCTCTTATCTATCCAACACACTTCCACATTGCGATGGGAGCCAGGAACAAATGTCCTGTTCCCCATACCATACCACCAAACTGCATTCTTTCCAAGCAAAAGATACAGTGGCATGACTTAAAAAAAAAAAAAAACAAAACAAAAAAAATCCAAAAACCCACAAAACAAAACCCCCACATCGCTGCCTTCTTCCATGCGAGATAAAAACAAGCACAGATATACAAGGGCTCCATCCATTGAAGAGAGGGAGAAACACACTGGAAAAACAGTACAGAAGAGTTAGTACAGAATAGTTTCTAAACTTTGGTCTTCCTGTGTTTTCTAAGGTATTCTAAATTTATTTCCAGATCTTCACAATTCAGTAGATTCTACAAAGAGCCGGTATACACCAACTCTTACCACCAAAGGAACAGCTCTGTTTCAGTGAAAACTGACAAGAAATTCATAAGAAGATGAAGCCTAAATACAGGGATAGTTGGATGATTTTGGTACACCTCATGCTTTACTGGTTCTACCAGGAACTGGATGACCTTGGATATTTAAGTATCTCATTTTCACTTAATAGCCATTCTATAAGCAGTATTACACATGCATTTTTTTCCAAGATAGCCGTGCATATGTCCTCCTTGTATTGCTGCCACAAACCCCTAGACCAGTAAGGTTCACTTGTGAAAAGATGCAAGCTGCAACTGCACTAGGTGCCTTAAAAGGACAAGAAATGTTTTCTTCACCACTGGATGCAACAAACATGCCTGGTACTAAAAGAGCATTTTACTTTCCCTGATATATTCAGGTCTTCACCTGACGCAATGAACTGGCATGACAGGCGACAGAACCAGCCACTAAAAGATGATAAAATTATTTTTAAAACAAAGTGACAACCCACAAGAAAGACTGAACCAAAGGCTTTTAGAGCATTCAAGCCATTAGCCAATCTACTCTGTTCAGGTCTCCTTCCAGAACCACAGTATTTAGAAAGTACATTTATCAGAACAAGAAATTATTAAGACTGGTTTTATGTATTCCACTAAACCTTCTCTTCCACCATCTCCTTCAAAAAGGATTTCAAACCAATCTCTCCTCCAGTTTGCCCTAAGGAGTCCTGAGACAGTTTGAAAGACAAAGTTAGACAAACCAAAACCCAGCAGCTTTCTCACTGTCCTCACAGCTCTTTGCAGAGCGCAAAACTATTAGCAAATTATCCATAATGGCAAACAACAGAGCGCCTCAATACAGGTGGGGAAACAAGACAAGCGCCTTCAACTTCCTAGTAATGCTGTTAACTCCTCTGGCTTTATCCTCTCTCTCTCCTTTCAGAGAGCATCGCGCTCCCAGCAGTGCATGCTCTGCTCTTTCCTGTAGCCTCTTCTGCTGCAGCACCAGGCAGGCTACCAACAGGAGACAGACGAGACCCTCTTTCTTTGCTTCACCTGTTGAGATGGAGGTCAGGGCCCCGACAGGGCAAACATATACAGCTTTGCTTCTCCCTAGTACTCCTGAAGACCGTCTGCAGTGCTGTGAAGAGAGCCACGCTGCCGAGAGGTGCTAGGCCTGAGGAAACCCAGATGCCTCCTGCAGCATGCAGCCACATGAAAAATAACACAGGCCACTTCAACCTTGTTTAAAACACCAGGCAAACGTGGGGAGGAGGGGAGGAAGATAGCAAAGAGGGGGGCATTCGATACGTACATGCTGAGATAGCAATGCTGTCAGCTGCACTTAAAGTTGTTGCTCTCCAGAGCTGTGCAAGAAAGAATATGGGGCTCAGCTGAAGCTTTAAGTTAAACAAAGCAGAGGGGCTGGATTAGCATGCACAAACAGCCTGGTGCTTCAGACAACATAAAAACACAGTCTGGGGATGACAGCACAAGGCAGCAAGGTCTAAAGGCTGTTTATGTCACCGTGATAGCTCCTGCAATCCATCAGATTTTGTACACCCAGAACGTGATACACAGGAGTCTCTGTTATACTTAGTTAATAAGACATCTAGGGAATTTCATAAACTAGGCACAAAGAAGTACAGCTACTTCAGTGACAACTCTGGGTCACCTACAAGCGCATACAGACATACATGCAAGCACCTGTAAGTATGACAACTGTGATCAAAGAAACTTACTTAAAAATGGGCACCGTGGACTTTCAACATTTTAACACCACCAAAAAGACACCTGATGAGCGTCAAGACACTCATATGACTGTGTCATTCGGCAGGATTCAGCTACACTGAGGTTTAACTCCTGTCCCTCGGAATTATAAAGAAAAGTCTTCCCAAGATACTTTACATCATCAACGCAAGAAACATCTGAGCCAGTTAGGTATTAGCTCAAATAGTATGTTCAATCCTAATTTAAAATTAATGGGGTCATTGTTTAACTGGAGACTTAAGAGAAGCTAGTTATAATACAGATAGCCACAGCTCACCCAGAAACATGCTGTTTCCTAGTCTGGTAATCTAAGCAAATCATGGAAACAGAAAGTTGAGAGGGGAACTATTCTCTGTGACTAAGGAAAAAAGCTTCAAGGCTTAATTTCTGGATCAGAAGATGCAGAGACATCCCTGCAGATGGGATGTAGCAGAAAGCAGCTGGTACACAAGCTCAGTTTTGTCTAGCAGTTCAGGTATAAATCATTCCACCTTGCTGATATGAATGCAAAAGGCATCTGTTTCTGTACTACTGTTGACTTGGAGTCTTTTGATTAACAGGTCTTCCCTAAAAAGCCCACCTGAAGAGCCCTGCTAGAAGAGACCAGTTCTACCCAGAAAAGTAAGGTTCCAGTTTTGGGGGAGACAGGGAGGAGAGAGGCAGGGAAGGAAGGAGGATGTTGGCCAGACTGGTTATGCTGTCTCCATCCTTAGAGTTTTCCAAGATCCAACTGGACAAACCCTAAGCAACCTTGTCCAACCTTGTACCTGAGCCTGTTTTGTGCAGGTTGAACTGCAGACATTTTGAAGTCCCTTCCAACCTGAATTATTCCATGAAGTACACATCTAGAAATAATAGCGAGCTTGTGGGTATTCTTGTATACATTCTAATAAGCTTCCTTTGGTAATGGACTGACAAAAATAATTGCTTGCAATAACATGGTCGTACCATCACCCTTTATCAGCGTTAAGTCATCAGTCTGACAGGATGACACAAATTCCATTTGCCATAATGATCCCCTACCTTGAGATAACCTATTTTAAATTCTGTTACACAACAATAGTTCTAGACTCAATTCTAATTGCCAAGCCAATGATAGTTATAATTACCATTATAGAGGAAGGACATAAAAGCAGGCCTAGAAATAAGAGCAAAATCTTGGCCTGCTCACCTTCCAAGTGATCTCTTCAGAATTTCATTAGGTATGTTGAATCCCCCTCAGTGTAATACCACAGAAGGACAGAGTTCGAGGGTTTTTTAAAAGCAAAGTTAAGACAGCAATAAATCCATGAACTAAGCAACTGAGTGAACCTTATTTTGACAGATGAGAAGGCCTCAGATAAAAGACATACACCTACATACATCCATGCGCAGGAAGGGCTTCTCAAATAACGTGTTCTTCCCTCAGGGAAAACCCAAAAATTAACCTTTTGCACAACATTGCAACGATTTTTGCACAAGACAACAACATCGCATCAGATTGCCCACTGTCAGCACACACAGACCGCAGCACAGTAGAGAGCTGAGAACACGGTGGTGATTCATTTAACAGAGTTTGGAAACATAAAACATGGCAATTCTCTTTTTCCGTTGTCTGTCATCATACAGCAAGATACTCTGGGGGTATTACCATTCTATATGTATTTAAAGGAAACAAGCTCTTAACCATGTGGCTTTTTGATGAATTTTCAACCAAATTAGAAGTTAAGATCAGCAGACAAGCTTATTAATGTGCTCTGCAATGAAGAGGGTCTGCTATAACCAGTTAAGCTTTATTAACGCTGCGTAGCAAGTACAGAAGACTATCTAATTCCCACACCTTAGCAGTATAAAGGGCAAAAAATTCTCCTCACGCCATTCTGGGATAAATCTCACTTGCCTTGCATATAAAGCAAGCAAATCTGGCCAGCCATCAGAAACTGATAAGTAGATTTAACACATGGGACAAAAAGAAAAGACCACACTCTGTAAGATACCAAAATTATATACTCCATAAAAATGCTAGCCTACTTTAACGGATTAAGTTACAGAAAGTGTTTTAAGGAGGGATCCGAGTATCAAACATGATGCCACTTCATGCGCAGGGCCAGAGAAAGTTCCCAGTTTAGGAAGTAGTATGGCAGGAGACATGCATTCACATACAAGAGCACTAGATTTCATTTAATCCCTAGCATTAAAATATTTAGAAGTTGAAAATAACTCAGAGATGAACAATTTTTATAAAATATGGAACTTCAGCTCATGAGCAAGGTCTCTGCACAAGTCAGGCAAAAAGTAGTCATTACCAATGCATAAAAATATGTTAGATCAATTCTGAGATGATTACACGGTGCCCTTCTGAAAAACATGTATGCTGAAAAATTAACATTAATGGTTAATCTTCATTTTAGCACCATAGTCTGCATGAAAAAGCTCAACTTAGGCATCCACCACAGGCAACTTAAAGCAGAGGAACTCTCAGAGTAAAACCATCTGGCATCAGGCCTCGCCAGATCTTTGTCCTGCATCACCTTAAGCAAAAATTCAACCAGTTATAGGTCAAAAGAAAGTTAACAATTAAAAAATAACTCTCCCATCCCCTAAAAATATACAAAGGAAAGTAAGGCATGACCATGTCATACCTTGCACATGTTTTCTTCAAAAATTCTGAATTGAACCGAAACCAAAAATTAGCTAACAGCTGCTCACCACAAGACCAGCTTCAACTTGTCTTCCTCATTATCCTCTATCAAGCAGCTTTACACGTCAGAGGTGGCTAGTTGATAGGAAAGACACAGCACAGGGACTTGGAACATAAACTGAATTGGGACTGTAGCTTTACACCCTACAGATAAGCAAGAGTTTTGTCTTCATACCAAAACAATATATGAATTCTTTCTACGGAGTTAATTATCATTGAATAGAAGTAATTTTCAAATTAGATCTATTGGTATATAAGGGGGAAAAAAAGCGTAAAGTTATTCATTTTTTGAGATTTCCCATTAGAAACCCAGTATACTCCTATCATGGGTAAATACTACCATAAAGATACTTTGGCAGCAATCCTAAACCTCCAGAACCTCTTGGTATTTGGCATATTTTGAAGTGGGGTAAAATAAATTTCATGGGCTTTTGATTATCCACACACTCCATTAGGTTCCAGAGATTTAGTAAATACCACAAAAATGATGATATATCAACATTTGGCTTTTTTCCTTCCCCCACCGTGAACTAGGCCACAAAATTAACAGGCCTTTTTAAAGAATACTCATACAGCAAATGACCTCCTATAGTGAACACTGCTTTTCTGTTCTCCCTTGGAAACCTCTCAAACAGCTCGCCTGCAATTTTTTCTAAGAAAACAGCATATCCCAAGTAAAGCAAAACAAAGACTGCAACAGACACAGTGATCACTGGGGATTTACCCTCCTGCATACACCAAATTCCCAGAAGAAAGTTTACTTCCTGACCACCCATGAAAACTACCACTGCATGGCACTCCAACTGGGAAGGGAGAAGGGGAACTCTGCAGATGCATCCTCAGATTCCCAACGCACCCACATCTTTTGTAGTAGCATAACTATTCTGGTTAGGGTTAAAATTTTTTTATTACAGTATGGTTGCATCCGAAAAAGCCTTCTCATAAGCACCATTTACTAATATGACTGTGTCTTGTAACATTTATCCAACTCTCCTTCTAAAGTCATGCTGGTATAATAAAAACAGAACAACTTTTACTGCTTGCATAAATCCCAGTTCTGTTTTCCCAGATTTACTCAAACCATGTGGTCTCTTCTCATGCTGCTGACCAGCACTTGAGATATTTTAAATCAATTCTTCAAGAACCAGAAAAATACTTGACAAACCCTTGCTGAACTCTGAGGTACAGGTGCTAAACTGCTACAGACACCCATGTGAGCGAGCCGAAAGCGGGGCCACACGTGTCGCCACAGCAGCTGGCACACTGCCGTGTGCTACGTCCAGACCCACTTTTTTCACCCTCCGGCCAGAGCAAGGCAACATCCCCAGCAAGGCGGCAGCACCGTGCTACGGAACTGGTTCACCGGGGAACTGGAGACCGCTCTTCCCCTGCCAGCAGAACTCACGATCATACTCCATCCATACTCTCGCACAGTGATTTTAACAAAGAATCGATACATAACTGTCAATGAGTTTTAGTAGGGCTTTCATCCGCTTCGGTAACAGCCCTCCCCGTCCCCATCTCTACCGTCGGCCGAAGCCCGGCCCGTTTCCCTCCCTCGCCCGCCGGCGCTGGCGCGGCTCCAGCCCGCCTGCCAGGGCCGGCCCCGGCGCCCGCCCCGCCGCCGGCAGAGGAGCCGCCGCAGGGCCGCGCCCGCCGGAGGAGGCGGCCGGAGCCGCGCAGCCCGGGCCTGCGGCGCCCTCTGCCGGGGCCCCGCCGGGAGCGGCCCGCCGCCGCCCGAGGGAGCGGGCTGGAGCGGGCTGGGGCGAGCGGGCTGGGGCGAGCGGCCGGGCGGGAGCGGGTGCCCTCAGCGGCCTGAGGGCCGCGGGCGGCGCCGGCAGCCGAGCCTCGCCGCCCCGGGGCCGCCCGCGCCCTCCCCTCGCCCAGCCGAGTCTCCCCTGCTGCCAGGTGACCGCTGCCCCTCGGCCTCTCGCCGGGCTCCTCTGAGAAGGGGCAGAGCCCTCCTCGGCCTCCTGCGGGCCCTCCAGCCTGCCCTCATGCGCCGGCCCCCGCCGGCTGGGCGGCCCGCTCTTGGCCTCTCCCGCCCAGCCTGGGAAGCGCGGCCGGGGCGGGGGCTCGCCGGTGAGGGCCTGGGGGTGCAGCCAGCCTCCCCCACCAGCGGCTCAGCGTTAACTTTGCCTAGGATAGCGTCAAATCTGGAGGCTTTTAATACAAGCCGTTTCACTGTTACACACCAAAGACCAAAATTTCTGCTATCTGTTCTATACTTGATACAGCACGCCTTCTTCATAAATAAAGTTATATTTTCTACAGTAAAAAAAAGAAAAGAAAAAAATACTACCAATTCTTAGCTGGTATGATTCAATATTTACTACTGCCCCTCTCCTGAGCTCTTCAATCCTCATCACTTTCCAGTGATGTAGGGAGTCCTGTAATTAGTCCCTTATCATCGCTCTCAGAACATGCTCTAGTCATGACACCTGGATTTTATATAGTCAAGGTCTCAAAGTACTGGAAAGAAACAGGTAACTGCCTCACCCACCACATTACAGGAAATTTGGACATCAACTCCCGACAGGCAGCCAGGGGCTATAGAGAATCCAGATCATCCCATCTCTGGTGAGAAACCTACCCACTTGATCAGCATTTTTGCACACACATTGCAATACAAGAAATTCCATTTAAATGGAAGAACAAAATTCCTTACTGTGAGGGTGATCGAGCACTGGCACAGGTTGCCCAGACAGGTTGTGGAGTCTCTGTCCTTGGAGATCCTCAAAACCCAACCGGACACATCCCTGAGCAACCAGCCCCAGCCCACCCTGCTTTGAGCAGAGGGGTTCAACGAGACCATCTCCAGAGGTGCCTCCCCGCCTCAGTCATCCCGTCACTCAGCAACCACACCACCAAGCTCTAGGTGTGGGGCACTGCTTCGTTTTGAGGTTTGGCAGTCAGAGAAAATGCCTTGAAATTCTTGTGTACAGAATTCCTTCTGGAGAGATGAGGTAAGCAAAAACCTCACGTTCCTCCAAATTAAGTGCAATCAAATATGAATACACTCCATAATTACAATAGAAGCTTTTTTTTTTTTTTTTTTTTTTTTTTTAAAGAAACCTGAAACAGTTTCTCACCTTACAAAGCTGATCGTTCTCCTCTTTGGCAGGCAGAGAATTAAGATTTGTGCAGGAGTCCGAGTCTGATATCCCCAGTGAGCCATCATCTTTTTGTGATCCATCACACCTATCGGTAGAATCACTATCCTTCTCCCAATCAATGAACTCTGATTCATCTAAAATAAAAATATTTGTAAAAAGCATTTTTGTTAATCACCATGTATTATTCATAAGCATGAATTCAAACAGAGTAATACCACAATTATCCCTCACTTGGGAAGAAGTGCAAAGCTATTTTTACATTTGTTTGACTGATTTTTACGTTTAACTATTTTGTGATCCTGCCTCTCATAAAAGCTAAATCCTACTAGCAGACAACAGAAGCTTCTGTGAAGAAAGATATAAAAATTACATTTAAAAAAAGATTTCAAAGTACTGCCCACAAGGAGGCAGTATATTTAACTGCTTAGGTAGGTAGGGTTTTTTTAATTTAGTTATTATTAGTTCTGCTAGGTTTTAGTCTGTTTTTTTTTTTGCCCAGTTGCATTGGATTTTCCAAGTGCACTTGTTCAGAATTAACTGTTCTAAGCAAACACCTCAGTGACCTGGAACAGCTGAAAATTTGGTGTAAGTTAACATCTGTTATAACGGTAACTCCCACAGAGAACTGAAAAAGCTAGCTGAAATGGCCACCTCCTAAAACACCATGGCTAAACACACAGGTCTGCAAATCAAACCTCTAAGTACATCAGACAGAGGATTGCTTAGCATAAATTAATGAAAACAGGCACAAGAAAAGATGGAGGTTTTTTTAAAAAAAAAAGAACAAAAAAAACCCAAAAAAACCCAAAACACACACACCAAAATGGCAATAAACAAAGATAGAGCTGCAGAACAGTCCTTCCATCATCCTCATGACCAGGTAGTGTTTAGTGCAACTCCCAAAGCCCACTCATACCTCCGAGGATCTCCTGAAGGCAGTGGAAGCCTGAGCTGCGGTAGCAGCCCCACCACCCTTCAGGTCCAAGTGCCACAAGGTACTGAGAGGAAGAATCTCATTGTATTTTGTATAAATGAGCATGTTCGGAGGAGGAGGGATGAAAGCTTTTTTGGTTTTGCTTTTTTGCTTTTGTAAATGTCACATTTCTAACACCGAAAGAGTCATGTACAGGGGAGAGGCAGCAGAGAAAGGAGGCACCTGCAAAACGCTCCAGGCATCTGTACAGATCCATGGAACTGTGGCAGTACCTTCTGGACTTGGCAGTGCCCCTATAGTCTAAATCACTAGTTTCTTTATGGAGCTTCCACACTCTGAAGTCACCCAGACAAAAAAAAAACCACAGCTCTGGCGTTGCCTGCTTTTTCACACTTGTGAATGCATTTCTGTTCCTAACTACGAGAAAGCTTCATCAGAAACTTTAAACACAGACACTGGTGACCAGGTAGCACAAAGAGGTCTCTCTTGAAGCTCTGTGGCAAGCTGCATACAACTTGTGGCAGAAGTATAAATTCCTTAATAAAATATGAGACAATCAGTTATATCTTGTCACACTCAAGTACTAACACTCTGTCTCTGAAGGTGAACTTCAGGTGAAAGGGCATGTCACTTAAAAATACTTTCTCAGCTATTATCCTCATACTTACAGCTGTACCTATATATGCACACACACGGATACATGTGTACTATAATTAGTGTATATGATGGTTACTTGAAAAAGCATGGAAATTACAGTTCTTTTACTCCCCACTGCTGTCAATATATTTGGGGGTTTAGAAGGAAAACAGGAAATGATGGGATTTCCTCAGTGCTTTCAAGCAGATACATAATGCGTCAGGGTTTCTTCCTTTACACAGAGCAACCAAATTTTGCTGTCTTACAAGAGTAAAAATAAGTCTGTGTATTGTCTCTTAAAAAAAAGAGAATTAAAGATTAAAACCCGCAGGATATACTTGTGGGAGACAAGTGCAATAGAATGATATTAATGGCAGGTTAGAAAGATTCCTGGTGAGTATTAGACTGCAGTCTAGAACATGGACAGTCCTTCCATTTCAAAAACAAGGAAAGAAAATTACTAGGAACTACAAAAGATGACCAGCAGATATATCAATGATGGTGTTAAATCAGTGACAAAAATATGGATGAAAGAATCAACTCACAGCGGTGGCTGAACACTTTGCCAGACATCTAGGGTGTGCAATCTAGCTGTAATACTTCAGATCTAGCTGAAGTATTAAATAGCTAACCTGATTTATTTTTCTTGAAGTAGTCACATTGAAAATACTTCCTAACAAGTTCTAATGCAAATTAAACATTATCCTAATTAACGCTTATGTAACGGAACACACAAGCAAAGATTTTTCTGTCTTCAGCTGCACTTATTAATTTCTCTTCCCTCTGTCATCCCCTGCTCCATGAATTAGAAAGCAAGTCCGAAGAACAAAACTCATGGTTGTTCGCACAACACAGCCAACAGGGGAAACAAGGAATACTGTGTACCGAAATGAAACTCACGCCACAGAACATGATGCTATCTGCAGCTGCAAAGTCTGCCACGTCTCGTCAGTAGATGCAGACAGCAATACCACCAGCAGAACAGGGCAGGCAGAGAAAGCTGTTTGCAACCCCAGTATCTGTACCACAGCACAGAGAAGGAAATGGTACAAATAAACTAGAATATATTGAAATGAACTGAAATGCTTTACTTGATGTATAACCTGCCCAACCATGCTCCTTTACTCCAAGGCTGAAAATTTTTGTACGTAATTTATACTAAGAGCTTATTCCATACTCAGATGAAATTGATGAACAAACCGGCAACTGATTTAACTGAAATAGGATTAGATCATGTCATTTTGTCAGAATGACCTCAAAGAATTTTCATTACAGCACTTGAAGTTGACAGAAGGTTTCTTGACAAATCTGCCCGTGTTTGAACTTACCTTCACTACTACTGTCTTCTAACAATAAGTCATGTCTGCTAGGTGATTTCTCTGTTTCGGAATCGTCACTTTTTTTGCTGTGTAACCTTAGAATCAGTGTTTTACTTTCATCATCTGAAAAATCACTGCCACTAGAGGTCCATATTATGTCCTCAGCCTCCTTAGAGCTTTCAGCAGCATCAGATCCTATTGAAAAGAATTGTAAAGTGTTAGATTGTTACACAACTGTGATATTGTTAAATCTAAAATTCTTAAAAATTAAACTGTATTATTTTTGAAGTGGAAAAAATTTATCAGTCCTGTCACGAGGCATCAGTGATTAATACTGGAGCATTAACTCACATCCTTCGGCTGGGGCTGCACGGCTAGAAGGCGCGTGCCCTGGGTGGTGGATAGGGGATCCCTCTCTGGAGGGTGCACCGGATAAAATTGAAGAAGGTGCCGCGAACCAACGCAGCCTAAGGGAAGGCCACCCTGACAGAAAAACCACTGGCCCTCCAAGTCATGGGGGTTGGGCAGGAGGCCAACTACCTCCTCCCGGAAAAAAAATAAAAAGTTGCAGAAACGACGAGCATCAACTTAGAGATGGAGAAAATCAGTAATGAAGTGAGGAGGAGGAGATGGAACTGGATCGGTCATGTCTTGAGGAAAAAAACAACAGAAGACTGCGCTGTGGCCCTTGGGACCCCAGAGCACGCAGCCGCAGACCGATCAAAGTGGAAAAATGATGTTCGCGCCTTGTGTGCCTCCTGGCACTGAGAGAATTCAGATCAGATTCAGATCAGATTAACTCACATGTATTTCTTATACATATATGCATTATTTTCATTTTGGTGCTCCACAATAAATGCTAACACTTCATTTTATACAATGAGGCTATCAATCAGTCCTTCAGCAGAGTGAGGGCAAGTAATGCCTGTCTGATGTACAGTCCTCTACATACAGTCCTAATGCTCCCGCATGTGCCCTTTCAAAATAGTAAGTGGTTTAAATAAAGACTGTCCTTAGAATTCTGGGTTTGGGATTTCTAACTTTATACAGTGAATAACAAACAAATAAAAGTACGCCACCAGTAGAGATGACTCTCCAGTTTTGTCCTGAGAGAAAAAAAATTTAAACGTTTCAGGAGTAAGGAAGAATAGCTGTTGCATTTTTGAAGTCAGACATTTAAATTCAAAATACCTTTCTCCATCATTTTTAATAACAAAAGCAAGGAGAAAAGAATTAATGCTTAGCAGTGGGGCATGCAGAATTATCAATCATAGGAAGGCAGAATTTTCTACTTCCTACAACTACTAAAGTTTTTTAGGTAAACGGGAAGTTAGACAATTACTAGGGATTTGGAATTAGGCAGGAGGGCCTAGAAGAGAGAAACACAACCATATCTCCTCCTGCAACACACCGAGGTTATTTTCAGAAATCTGGAAAAGCATGATTTTGAACCCCAAAAAGGTAGACAAAAGGTGCCCAGCAGGTCACTTACTTACTTAACTCCAACAGAGGCAGCACAGCTGCTGGAACTAGTAGAAATACAAAGACTGAAGAAGCCACTGCCCCCTCTTTCTTTCCTTTCCTCTGGGCTCAAAAAGGGAAAGAACTGGAGGGATAAGTCGATAAGTCCTCATCCTCGTCCTCCTCCTCCTCGTCCTCCTCCTCCTCTTTATTATGCCTAGAGTTCTTTTTCTATCACAATATTAAACAGACTCCGGTGCATATAGAAGACTGTGAAAGCAGGAGGTTGACAAAATTCTGTTTTTCTATCTATTGCTCATACTTACCAAATATATGTTTTCTGTCATGCCTGCTTGTCTGTCTCTAGCAGAAGAGAGAATTATTTCACCCTCTATCTAGACAGCTAAGTGTTGTTTTTCATTCCTTCCTCTTAAAAATGTAAAGAATTCAAATATCCTGTCCCTGCTAGAACACTCACTCACTATATACAGCATTAGCGATGCTTCTTTCATCTGTTCAAGACCAATAGCTGAAGTGCCTGCAGCTCTGCAGAATATATTTCTGGCACTCTAGGTGAATAAAGGAGCCCAATCACAAGAGCATCACGACTGTGTCTCTTATCAAAATTAGCTTCTGCTTACAATTACAGAAGAAAGCGACCGGTATTTTGAGCCAACTTCTACCTTGAGAAAGGGCAAAACAAAGTGACAATCTTCTGACAACGCTAACGTGAAATAGGTATAACATACCTGCTGCACTTTCAACAGATGTTAACGGTGGTCCAAGATGCTTCTTAATCCTGGATTTCTTATCAGTAGGTCTCAGAGACTATATTAGAAAGAGACAGAGAGAGAGATTTAATCACCAAGGCATTAAAGACAATTTTAACATGTAGTAATATACTCAAAACTGTTATTACTCACCCACCACAATTCAGTAGCACAATTTCAAATTAGTTTTCCTATCTTCTACTAGACTGTGACATAATGAGTGAGGTAATAAAGCCTGAGAACAGTGATATAAAAGCTGAATTTTCATTGTTTTGGAAAATATAAACTTACTGTGACTATGACAGGAATCACATCTGAGCTTGCAAAGAACAACGGCTGTTGTATTTTCAGCGTTAATATGTGAAAAGTGGGCAGGAAGAGCATGCTTGATAAAGCAGGTGCCCTATTCAAAGGTTACAGAAAGAAGCACTCAGTGGCCCTGTCTCTGATTTTATTAAATCCCACAAGCTATGCAACACTGTGACTGCTCAGTACCAGAAGAAAGAACAGAAAAGCAACTTGGTTGAAGATGATTTTCAGCACAAAGCACTTCTCACTCACAGCTGGCTGAACATCTCTGTTCGTGACCAACAAGACTAACACACACACAAAAAATTAACCATAATTTATCATCCAAAAGAGCATCTGCACCAAGATCCACATCTGTAGGGTCATCAAAAAGCAGGATTTTCTACAGTGAATTCATTTTTGCAAACATACTCTTTAGATCTATCAAAAAATCTTCGGATGAAAACTAGAGTCTTTTTGTTCCATATTTTTTAGGAAATGCAGTACTCCATCCCAAATGTCAAGTTACTTTTATATCCTTCAATGTATTACTGAAATTTTCCAAGTGAAAAGTGCTATGTAGAACGTAACATATTAACGCATGCTCAGCAAATTACACTAACAAGTTAAGACAATGCCCTTACATAACCTTGCTTTCCATTTTTGTCTACTTTGACAGTTATAACAATATGCTGTTAATTGGGAAACAACACAAAAAAAGACAACATCTTATAATGCAGTCAAGCATGGAAATTGGTTTAACTGTCAGTTCGCATCTCTGTCTTACACCATTGAGTAAGCCAGCATTTTACCTCCAGCACTGAAGTGCTCTGAAAACCATCCCCACACCTAAGCCACGCATTGGAAATCGAAGTAGCAGACACTGATGTCCTGACATTTGATTTTTTCAGCTGTAGGGGTGTCTCATCTGGGAAAGGTGTACATTCTGCATTCCAAAATCGCTTCCGCTATGAGGAAAAACAAACCCATTAAAAACATCGTGTACACATAATTCTTTTCAAATGAACTTTACTTAATCTAGACCGCCCCTTTTTCTGAATACTTAGAAATATAAATTCCAATTTTTAATGAGCTGGGGGAAAAAAAAAAAAAAAGTCTTGAATACTTGCAACCATTTTTTATGCAACACCATATAATAACAACTACGCCAATGTCATGGGTAAATTTAATTTTTCATAAGTACACTACTTTCTGTTTATCTAAGTTACATTTGTAGTACCTGTTAGCTGCTCAGGAAGCTGAAAATATTACCCTAAACAGGAACAGCTCAGTAAAATATATTTTAACTAAATAATTCCTTCAAACTCGCATTTAATCTGATTGAATTTTGTGTTATGAAGGAGGTCAATCCAGCTCTCCATTAAAAAACAACCAAACAAAAACCCCCAGCCTCTTTCAGCTTTAAGAATTACATTTGTTTTTACAACCATTTCCCAAAAAAATGGTAGACGAAGTGTTGCATTCCCCTCACGCAGGATGCTGGAAGTCATTTAGACTATTAGATAAGTCATGAAACAGGACGCTAAGTAGCATCCAGTGCTAATTTCATGCAATAGATTTTAACGTCTCAGAATAGCTGAAGCTAAGAGAATTGCCTGTTATCACATCCAAAGTTATCTTTAAGATTCTACACCAGTTTATACATATAAATTGATCTTAAGCACGATAAACATCTTAGCCCACTCCACTACTGAAATTTATCTTGCAAAATGTAGGCTATATTATCTGCCTGAATATGTCTTTCTTTTTTTGATATACTTTCTCTCAAACAACTACAGTTCCTACCTACATATAAGAATCACTCCAAACTTATGTTAATCAACACACACATTTTCAGCCAAACTGGTCGATCAGGACTGCAACTTACACTTTGAACTAAGAAACATATGCAAAAGAAAAAAAAAAAAAGTCTTTGCCAACTTTTGTCCATTTTGTAACTGATAATGATTCCTGTATTTGTTTCCTCTAGATCTTTTGAGTGTTCAAAAGAGTAGAACAAGTACGTTCCAAAAAGCATACAGTGAGCAGCATCTTGCTTCACCCCTCCGGTCAGCCGGTCCTATTGTCGCATGGTGAGAAGACAGAGTAAATCAAATGGGCTTTGCAGTTTCCTCTGACAGCAGCTGACCTTGCTAAGAGCCTCTTCTAACATCGCTGGGAGTATTAACACCGCAAAGCAGCTACTACAAGACATCATTATCACCAAAGTCAAACTGTCCCCGTAACTGCTCCCACCAATACATAAATAAGAAGTACAACGCTGAATCTGATGTGGTATTAAGTAAGGAATCAAAAGCACTTTAATAAGGACATGATAGTAAGTAAGGAGGCTACGGCAGTTTAAACAAGAAGGGTTAACATTATTACACAAAGAGAATTTTAATCCTGCTTTCCTCCCAGTGAAGATGCTGGCCCAATCCTCCATTTCCAGAGAGCTTAGACACGAACCTCTACATTACGTTATCCTCTTGGTAAGTACACCTGCCTCCACACAGAAGAAAGCACGGACAAGGAAAATACTAATAACTGAAAAACGTCAAGACCCATTTTTTGGTTCTGTGGCAAAATGTCACAGCCAGGCTTCACTCCAGTTGGAGACATTCGCTTCACCTCTGTGTCCCCCAGAGTGAATGACTTCTGCCAGGCTCAGAGTTAACAGTACGGCCAGCAGGGCACTAAGGCTCAACACCATGCCACGGCTCTAGTTTGCTTTTTTGATTTTGGGTTTTGGTTGGTTTTTTTAAACCTTAGCCAGTGCTGGAAGTCTTGCTTTTATACAAATGTTTTTGTAGCTTCAAGAGCTTCAACTAAAAGAGGATAGATTTAGACTAGATACAAGGAAGACATTTTTTACAATGAGGGTGGTAAAACACTGGAACAGGTTGCCCAGAGAGGTGGTAGGTGCCCCATCCCTGGAAACATTCCAGGTCAGGTTGGACGGGGCTCTGAGCAACCTGATCTAGTTGTAGATGTCCCTGCCCATTGCAGGGAGGATGGGCTAGATGACCTTTAAAGGTCCCTTCCAACCCAAACTATTCTCTGATTCTATGATAAGGTGATTTTGCAAGATACGTTTTGCAGATAGAAATTTACAGCGTAAAATGCAGTTCATCTAAGCTTATTTCTTAAATGGGACATTCCAGTTTTGAAGACTGTGTATCTGTGCCAATAACAGCACTATGACTTGCCCACAGGTTTACAATACACTGCTTTTGATTGTCAATTAAAAGCAGAAACAGTTGCAAGCAAATGAAAAAGCCACAGAAATGCACACACGAAGTGTTACATAAAACAAGGCTTCATAATGTATTTCTGTTGTTAGGAAGCCCAATAAACGTAGAACTAAGGAACTACTCTGTTAAGTTTCTCATCTGTGTTATTCTTAAAATCATTAAATACCCTGACAGACAGAATCCCTCTATTTCTCTGTGCTGTGTAATACCAACGGAGCAAAGAAAGAGTACAGCATAAGAGGCAGGGGACGAACGGCAGAACGTGGCAGCTGAGGTACGGCCAGTAGTACACAACTGTCAAGATTTGGGAAGGGAATGCTATATTAAAATAGGCAGGTTAAAAGCTACATGCTAATTCCCTCTCCCTAGGTAAGAAGGGTTAGGGTGCGTAGAGAAAGGGTATGCTTACAGTTGACAAGATTAAAAAAAATGCTAATATGAACAGAATAAATAGCTGGTTTTATGCTTAGATGGTGCAGATGGTTATGCTTATATTTAGACTGTTAGAGCGCAATGTGAAATGGCGCTGGGAGTGACTTTTAAACAGCTGGGAGTATTCCTTCAGGGGCACTAGACGATCATGGCTGTGACAGGCAAAAAGAGAGTTTTAATAGTTAATGACTGTTAACGACAAAAGAGTGTTACTTAATCCTCCACTTCACTAGCCTGGACAGGGGCAGGGCTGCTCAGGTTTTCAGAGCAGCACTACAGGGATGCCTCAGCGCAGGTGGTCTCATGAAAAACCAGAAACAACTGAAGTCCCCTCTCCCCCTTCTTCTTCCCAAGCACTCGGCACTCACCAGACTCCGTGCAGACATAGTGACAAAGAGGCAGACCAGCAGAAAACTTCTTTGGGAAGAAGCACCAGTTATCTACAGCTGGCACAGCGGCGGAAGAAAGGATACAAGGACCGGTGGGACTGCTCCAGCAGCTGCTTGACGCTGTACCAGCTTAATTACAACCTGAAGAACCATCAGTACTGCTGACAGCTCTGGTTAATTACCTCTTTGTCTCACCACACCTCCTGCTCCCCAGGTAGGGGAAAATCTTAAGAGTTTCTCCTACCACCACACAGAAATGTATAGCCACTATAGTCACTGAGAAAAACTGAAAACAGTTCCTGAAGTCGCAGAATAAGAAAGTAAAGAAATACACCCTCTACATAAGATGTTCCTCAGCTACTGCAAATTTCCGGCAGACACCATCAGGAGGGAAAAGAGAAGGACTTGGCTGGTGATATTGACAGCAGTGACTTACAGCTCTGTGCCTTTAATGCAGACACCTTTCCACCATTTCCCACATCCTATACCACCTTAAAAAAATTGAAAAAACAAACCCTAAAGACAACTCTCCTCATCCCAAACTCCTTGACAATTTAAATCTCCATAGAAATAGCTTATGTGAACTCTGGAAATTGGAACTACAGCTTCAATCCACAGTTACTGAAGGGGGAGTTTGTCACAGTAGCACTGCATGTATGCATAGATATGTATGGGTGCACGTATACACATACATATGCACACCAAACATTTATTTTTAAAGACAAATATGCCATGTAAAAAATATATCATTTCAACATGCATAAAGTAATGTTTATGCCCAAATATAACTGTAAAGCACACAAATGTATTTTTATTAAAAATCTGTACTATGAACATTGTGTGTGATAGAAAAGAACTACAGATATATAGATACAAAGTTACAAGACAAGCAATTCAGAAGAAAAATTCTCAAGGACACAAACGACACCAGAGGGTTCCCTCTCAATGAAGACTAGAACCCAAAGAATAGGAGGGAAACACAGTGACCGTACTTTCCACACGCAGCTAGTGTCACCATGCCTCAAATTACGGACGCACTACAGTAGCAGGGAGGCCAGCTGCGAGGCAGCGCGGCCACGGGCCCAGGAGCAGGTGCGAGAGAGCTGGGAGCAGCCCTGCGGGGCCTCCCTTCGGCTCTTTGCCTTTGGGCACAGCGGGACACGGTGCCCATGCCGGGGAGGGCACCCTCACCCTTCCCCTGCGGAGCCGCCGGGGCTGCTGCTCCCCGACACCCTGGCACAGAGGTCCGGTGCCCAAGGACCTCTGCCGCAGGAATACACCGGCTGGCACGCAGAAACGGAAAGTTTTAAAGGCTCTTTGCTTCCGCTCCAGCCTGCTTCAAGACAACAGAGAAACTAAGACTTCCAGAAACTTGTTTCTTTCAGGAATAAATATTTATAATGAAGCTAACCCGAAGGCCATGCTGTTCCCAAAGAAATGCAGCAACAACAGTGAGTTCTCTTAATCTCGAGTCACAAGGTTAATCATAATCTTTTTCCTCTGGCATGAAAATGGGGCACACAAAAAATATCTTGCATAATTTATTAATGTTATGCATGAAGTGTCTAGAAACAAGATACTGGTATTAAAAAAAATAAATCACTGAATCAGTCTCAAAAGAGCTAGATCATGTAGACCTGGTGTAACTCATAAAAATCAAGATTTATTAGAAAACAAAGAGTCAGGCAAAGAATCTTGGGGACTGCGTAAAGTGTTTGTAGATAAAATATGACCTCTGAAATACTGAGTTAAAAAAGGGGAGGCTAGGATGGCTACCTCATGCAGAAACTCTCTGTTGACCTCTGTTCACAAAAGCACTGCATTTTGTCTCTGAAGCATTTTCTCCTAAGGGAGTGAAAAAAATGAAATTGCTCTTGCTGGTGTCAGTGGAATTAGGATCAAGCCCTCCATGTAAAAGGCACAGCAGGCAATCCTTCCCTCATTACTCCTTTAGTTAAAGGGTAAGTCAGCCTACGTGTGTGCGGGTGTGCAGTGAGGAAAAGGGAGACGCACTCTGAAAATTCAGTAAATATACACCACTATTAGGCACCAGACGACTAAAAGTATGGGTTCGTGACAGGGGCCAGGAGGTTGTTTTCAATTTTTAAATAGGTGGTTCTATCTAGAACATCTACACT
The DNA here is from genome assembly GCF_965183815.1 of Platalea leucorodia. Lineage (NCBI taxonomy): Eukaryota > Metazoa > Chordata > Aves > Pelecaniformes > Threskiornithidae > Platalea > Platalea leucorodia. The sequence continues at coordinate 46,678,387 of NC_138823.1, forward strand.
CAACCAATCTATATTTTTACTTATGCCAAATAAGCAACAATATTAGTTAACCAGAAGTACCCTATATGAAGGTACGGGGATCATATGTTCAAAGACTAATCACTGCACAGCCCTTTACGCTCCAAGCAATCCCACTTTCTTGGGGCTGCTCCAAAAACCATGGAATGAAACCCCAGAAAAACATGACCCAATACATTATCTACTTCATACGCAAGTGGCCTTTCTTTGATACTTCACCTTCTCTAACACAAAAAGCAACCTAAGCTGAAGGGCAAAAATAATAATAAAATGTTTCACTACATGAACTCCTCCTACTAGTGGCATGCAAATCCAGAAGTTAGTCATGTCACTTAAGCATCACTCAAAAGTGTTCAAATACAATTACTGCATTCTTCCCTAACACAGAGCAGAACAAACAATAAAGTGCTGAAGATCGCAGCCCTAGTTTCCAGAGACTTTTTGTGTTTTTTAAAAAAAACTTTTGAAGGGAACAATCACATAAAAGTACACAGAAACATCGAACACTGACCAACAGCCATCCTCATCTTTTGCCTTTATCCTCACAGACTTCACATAAAAGTACTCATAAACTAAAAGAAAGGAGTCTTAGGCCTCAAAAGCCCAATTTTAAGACAGCACAAAACTGAATTTGACAACAGGCATCTCATTTTCAGCAAAACTCAGTATTCATCCTACTGAGCTCCTGAAAGTGTAATTACTGTTTTTAGTGCCTGGATAGAAAGTGAAGTTTTAATTTAATATTAAAACATCCTTGCATTTTAAACCCTCAAGTGAGGATTTAAATAAAGGTTGCAGAATTAAAACCATAGCCTGTATTTTTTTTCCAAGCCAAGATTAATTTTTTATTCCTATGAAAACCAGTATGCATATTTTCCAAAGACGTTTCACAAGAATATGTATGATCCTGAGAAAGGACTTCATCAAGTTGTAATCATTCATGAAAAAATCTAAACTGTATGACCACGGTCACAATGACCTGGCATACCTCTTTCCACACTGTCAGTATGCATTTGGGAAAGGGGAAAAAAAAATCTCAGAATACTTTTCCTATTAATATTTATGTGTGAGACTGGTATTTTTTAAACACTGTTTTAAAACCTTTCTTTGTGTTCATGATTTTTGCTACTCTTAATGAAAGGCTATTCTCATTGACTGATATATATATATGTATATAATATTACCATTTGAAAATCAGGATTTTTTTAAGCTATACATGCTTATTTAAGCAAGACTATAAATTAATATATGTTTACATTGAGACAAAAAAACACCTCACAGAATACTATTTAAAGGTACTTTGTATTAATAACTGGTGCCAAGCAGTTAGTTAGACAGAAATCTGCACTCTATCAACATGGTTAAAACAGAATTATTTTAGAAAAGCTTCCACAAGATTAAATGATCCAAAATGTTTAGGATACAACAACACAATCATACCTTTTTGTTACGTATCAGGTTGGTTTGTTTTTTAAAATGGTTTAATTAATAGAGTAGTCAGCAGGTGGAGAGGACTGCTGTCTTTTCACTTGACTGGTATGGTTTTCATTGACATAGTAATGATGAACATTATCTTTGTCTGCAAAAGAAACTCCTATTATCAAAAGCTGTCATCACATTGCAACGCAAGCTGATTAAACCTTGGCAGCTGAAGTGTGCCGTTTTTGACTAGTCAAGAAGTTCAAAAATTTTAGAAGAAAATATGTATAGTGTCAGTATTACAAGGTAATTTAAATGAAATATAGCAGGCTATTTTAAGCTTGTTGTTGACATTTTCTTCCATAAAAATTGTTTTTAAAATGTGGTTATATTTAAAAATTGATGTAGAATATTCACACCATTTTATCCATATGCTAAATGGAAAATGGTCTAGATTCTAGATCTGTTATTTGAACTCTATTTCTATTTATAGCGTGAACAATGACACTTGTAGTCTGTCTTTCAGCAGTACCTCAATATTAGCATAAGCCCTGCAAATCAGAGACAGCATCCTAATTACTATCCTGCAAGTATCACCAAATGCACAAAGCAAACTACCGACGTAAAGAGACCAAGTAAAGCACGGGGCACTTCTCCTCCCTCTGCTCGCACTCATGCCCAAAGAAGCTAAGCTCCCCAAAAGAATATTAAGACTGGCAATTTTGATTAAGTCTCTTTTCCTCTCGTAGTTTTACTTTCCCTGCCCTTTTTCCCTGACTGCCATCCAAAGGAAAAGGCTGAATTACACCTTCCCCCCGCTACAGCTGCGCTTCCACTCTGCAACGACGAAGAACAGGCGAGCGCAGCGCAACGGGGGCCACCGCGGCGGCGGCGGGCCCGTTTTCCCGCCCCCCGCCCCGGCGCGGCGGGCGGCCGACCCGCAAGCCCTGCCTCGGGACAGGCCGCGGCGGGGCCCTCTTCTCCGGCAGCCGGCGGGGACAGAGACGGCGGGCAGAGCCCGGCAACGGGTGCTCCGAGAGCTCGGAACAGCCCCGGCCGCCGGGGAGCCGGCTGGGTGTCCCTCTCGCACCGCCTCCCCGGGCTCGGGCGCCGGGGGGAGGCGCCAGCCCGAGCTGCGGGCTCGGGCTCGGGCTCGGGTTCGGGTTCGGGTCTGAGGGGGCAGCGGGGCTGCTGCTCCTCCTCCTCCTCCTCCTCCGCCGCCGCCGCCTCCGCCTCGCACCGCGGCACCGAGCCGCGGCGGGTGGCCGGCGGCCGCGGGGGGCGGGCGGGGCGGCGGCCGCGGGGGGCGCCCGGAGCGCCGGCAGCGCGGCGGGGCCCTGAGGGGGAGGCCAGGGCGGCGCGCGCCCGCCGCGGCCCCCTCCCTGCCGCCCCCTCCCCTCCCTGCCCCGCGCGCACGCAGGTACCTTCCTACTGGGCATCGCCCCCTGACAAGGCCGCCACGTCCCGTGTCACGTGGCGAGGGAGCCCCAGGGGGAGGGGCAACAGGGAACCCCCCCAGACCGCTCCCCTCCCGCGCGCCGGCGGCCGCGGCCGCGCCCCCGCCCTTTCCAGCTTTGGCGCCGCCAGAGCCGCGGCTCCTGATTGGGCGGGCGTGGCGGGGCGCGGGTGACGTCGCGGGGAAGGCAGAGCGCGGTGGGGGCTCGGCGCTGGCGGCCCTGAGGGCACGGCCGCCGGTCTGTGCTCTCCCATTTCCCCGCTGCCGCCGTGGTGGTGCGGGGCCTCGGCCGCTCCACTCCCTCCCTGCCTGCCTCCCTCCCTCCCTGCCTGCCTGCCTGCCGCGCCCCCGCCCCAGCGCGGGGCAGGCCCTCCTCACAGCGCGGCGGTTGTGCACAAGCCGTTAACGGGCTCGGCGCGCGCCCACCTACCGGCCCTCCCGGGACGCAGGAGAAGCCCCAGGGACGGAGGGGCAGCGCTCGGCGCGGGCGAGTGGCGGGGCAGGCACCGGGAGCCGTCGGGGTCTTCCCGGCTTGAAACGCCATGGCTGGCCCCGCGTCCCTCCGGCCTGGGCGGGCTTGGGCTGTGGCCCCCTCCCCCGCCGGGCGGCCCCTGCGGCCTTAGGCGGGGAGCGGGGGAGGAGGCTGCTCCGGCCTGCGGCCTGTTGGCCCTTGCCCTGGCACTGCCCGGGTTGGCAGCCCTGGTTTCTGAGGGGAGTGGGTGGGGAGCTGTGTCTGAGCTCTGCGTGTTGTGGAAGCAGAAGTTCTGCCGCCTGTGTTTTGCCTCCGCATCCTTTGTGATACCCAAGTTCACTCAGAAGTAAATCTCAGAAGAATTATGCTGTTTAACCCCACAAGGAAATAAACGCAGCGCTGGTTTCTAAACTCTGGCTAGATACCTAAGCAAGTAATGTCTAAACACAAGATGCTTTATGAAAAATACGTTTGCTGCTAAGCCATTAACTTCAGATTTTTAACCCCCTAAATAACAACAAATAAGCAGATACATTTACAGGCAAAAAGGGTGATGTCAGTGCCAAGCTGTAGGGACTTGGAATTGCAAATGCTTTGAACTGACGTTCTCTTCCAGAGAACTGTAATTACAACTAAAGGAAAAAAGGCTGATGACCTTTCAAAATGTTTTTCTGCGGCAAGTGGAAACACTGGCAGAAAAGGGACAGTTACGTTATTTTTTTATTGCTTTTTGTATGTTCTTGAGAAGGTCACTTAGGCTGTCAGTGCTGCTGTTAAGAAACTAAGAATAATAATCTTTGTAAAACAAGATAATTGTACTTTGTATCTCGTAGCTTAATTAGAATTTGTAAAGCACTTATGATTGATAGAAGGTACTGTATGACTGCGTTTTTTATTATTAAACCCTAATTATGTATATCTATGTCTATAGTTTACAGTTTGTATTTTTTCCAAGGCACCCTGTGGCCAATAACCTTTTCTCATTCCCTTTTAAAACTGACACTAATTAAAAGCGGATTTTGCAAAGAGAGGAGAGCCAGAAACATCATCATCCAAACCCCACACTGCCTTTGATTGTTATGCTCAAAACAGAACTAAAAGCACCGTGTTCTCATCCTTCCAAAAATTTGCAGTATTTCTTCTGAAATTACCAGACTGACAAATGAATTCTATTATATATCATCAAAGTGGTTCTCTTTGATATTTGAAGAAGCGTGTTATTGCGCTATTCAGTTGAATAGTCTTATGTTAGAGCTAAATCACAGAAAAAATACATGGGCCACAGAAGTCTGGTCTTCTTGGTGAGCCTGTATTTTTTTTTCTGTACATAAACTTTTTCCGAGGATTCCAAGATGCTCACACGTGGGAGGAACTTACTTTCATGGAATCCCAAGAAGGTGACCCAATCAATAGATTCCTTTATTTGTTTTCACGTTCTTCACAAAGAAGTACTGAAATGACATGGAAATAGGGGAAAGGGGTCAGAAAACAACCCTATGTATTAGGAATTAAAACAGAGCTGCGATTGTTTTTTAAAATAATGTTTCCGTGGAGAAAGAATAACACATGCCGAGCTTCTTCACAAAAGCTCAAGTTTCGCAATACCAGTACGTTATTCTTCAAGTCTGTTTAGAATTTCTGTGAGTTATACTTTTGGAAGTCATAATTAATGCAACCGGCTATATAATTTTTGAAAAACTTCTTTTTAATGTACATATGCAAGCATATCTGTGTTCTTGCAGGCTTAAATAACAGTTTGAGTCTGCTGTTTTATCTGATTGACTGTGTGCTCAAGATCAGAGTTGCTGCTGTTCAGGGAACATTAAGAAATTTTATACTTTTTGTATTTTTACTGCACAAAGATTCTATGAAAAATATAAAATTCCTGTTAACAATAAAACTGAATTTTGTTAGTGAAGTCCAGAAAAAAGAGCATTTATTTGTCAGTGGTGCTGTTGATGGCATCGATGTCTCTCAATCCACGTGCAGAAAGAACTTCTCTCTCAAAGAAACAAAATGTATTTGTATACAAATGAATCAAAAGATAAGGAGGCTTAAATTGCTGAAGTTTGGAGAACTTGTTTGTATTGATTGAATGTGCCTGTCCTTCATTCTAACGTGGGCTTATGGATTCATTTCCTCTTACAAAGCATTAAGTTACAGCTCTAAAAGCTTTCCAGCGTATAAAGCCTGGTATGGACAATGTCAAATTCAAACGTAGAGAAAGGATTTTGGGTTGAGTCATTTCCTTAGTAAAGTTCTAAAAGTCACAAACATCCCAGCCACTTAATTGGGATGAGATAGATGAGGAAAAACTCATTAAGTATTTTAGAGTCTGTCTTTCGGGGTCAGCTGGATTTTTATGAATCTATCAGGCAAGAGGCGATCCCAAAGCCGAGGCTAGATCCCGGGCGGATTCCCAGTCTAGATCCAAAATAACATTTTCTTCAGCAGACTGTGTTGCAATTTGATGATTCTTGGCTTTCTAAGGTTTCCTAGGAAACACTTCAGACTTTTTAATCCCAAAGCTGCAGTGTCAGTTCCTCTATAGATTAAACTGTACCATTTCATAGTACGATGCATGGCTATGACGAGGCAAGCTATACACTCGTGGAGAAAAAGAAAAAAAAAACCCTCAGGGGATGCCAGATTTTAGTAAAGCAAATGGAGTCAAGTTCTTACATTCATGCAAATTAAAAATTAATAGCCAATCGTTTAAGAATCAAAAGCAAAAATAGATTTTAAATGAATCGACATACCCGGGAAGCATCTTTTTACCAGCTTTTGCCCCCAGCTGTAAAGCCACGAGGGGCTCCAGCCTGGGGGGCTTCCCAGCTGCCGACCCGCGCAGGGCAGCTGCGCGCTGGGCCCCCAGCCCGGTCGTCTCAGCATCCCACCACCAAGCGCTGCCTATAGCATCTTACGATGGCTGACATTTTAATGTCTTCTGCTATTTCTTTGCGTTCAGTGCTATAAAAGAAATATGAGTACATAACTTTCTGACAGATGGTAACGTTAGGGAAGCATATTTGCCTACTTTTTATAAGATGTCTCTGTAGTTTAAGGAGATAAACGCAAATAAAATAAGATTTCCCAAGCTGAAACTGAACATCTATCATCAAAGCACTCTGTTTTGGCTCTAGCTGGTGAAAAAAAAATGCAGGCACATATTCAGAGCTGGAAAAAAGTGGCACTTTTTAAACTTCAATCACTAGACCAGTTTACTCCCACCAAAGTTATTCCTGTTAGTTTAATTCAACAAGATTTTAAAATTACTGAGCTACCAATAACACTGCACTTTATATATTTTAGTAACTTCAGAAACTGAGTTTCCTTTTTTAGGTCCAGTGTTAATACTACTTTAGCATAATTGTTTTTTATCATGACTACGGTGTACCCTTGTGCTGAAGACTTTACAAAGACTGTTCTTGAAAAACCTTAAGTAATGCCATGCCCAAGGAGGAAGAATATGTTGAAGAGTGGATGGGGTCTGCTGTCTGCAGTCAAGAAGATCTTTTCAGTTTGGAAAGTTCATCTTAAGCATCACTTAAACCCAGCATATCTATACTGCTGAGGGAAAGAAGGCTGATGGGCATGGATTCACATACATCCATACTGTTCGAGGCTTGCAGCTCCACAGCAGCCTGAAGGGAGCTGGCGTTACCCAAGGCAGACCTGGGAAGAAGGTAAACGTGTAAGCGGTGCGGACAGCCGGGGCCAGTGCTCAGCGAGCTTTCCCACTAGCAAACTGGAGGGAGCCAGAGCACAGGCTTGAGTACTGCCCGGTGACTGTCCTTGCTGCTGAGTTGTCAGCAGGCTCCCTGGCCTGGGTCAGGCCCGGCCAGCTGGAGCACTGCCAAGCAGCGCCCCTGGCACTGTTTAGGAGATAGCACGAGCCAGGGCTTGTTTTCAGTAGGCAGTACAGACCAGGCTGCCCTGTCTTGGACGAAGAGAGTTTAATTATAGGGTCACAAGACATACCATGCTGCCTGCCCTCAGAGCCCAAGAATGGATTCAAGTCTGTTTTATTTATTAGTATAGTATATTGACTCGTGACACTTATGTGATATTTTGTTAAAGACTTTTTCTTTCATCACCATGACATTACGGAGCAAACCTCTAAGGAGCTGTGATCTGCAGCAGAGGAAACGAGGATTAAGCTGTCTGTTTAAAGGGTCCTCTGGGATGATGAGTCCCACAGGTTAATCTCAGGAGTGGCTCCCTGCAAATTCCAAAATTTGCCGTAAAGCAGCTAAGAATCAAAAGGTACAGCCCTGTCACTACCTACATTTCCCCAAACCAAGACCCTATTTTTTTCCTGTTACTCCTTCTATCTTCTTTAAACATTTCCCTTCACACATGATGCTTACTTGATGAGCCTGCTTTACTCTGAGAGTAAGGTTGTACGGTCTGTTCAGTGCTAGGAACAGGCCAGAACTGGGAAGAGCTGCCTTGCTAACGAGCGAGTTACCGTGCATCAGTGCAGAAACACTTGCTGCTGTTGCGCAAGGCCACAGCTTCTGCTCACTCTATTTTGACACATACTCTTTCCTGAAAAAATGACTTTTCCTTTCCAGGTAGGAAATGGATAGGCATCATTAGAATCCCCAGACAGGCTGCTTCTGCTAGGAACACGGGGGCCTGTACCTGCCCAGAATCACCTGTCCCCTTGCCGTAGGGTGGCACCCAGACGCCTCCAGCGCAACCGGTACCCTACGATGCTCAGCACCCTCAGCTGCGTGATTCTCCACACCATAATATCCACAGCTTGTAACTAACTCCAGCATCACAAAGACTCTAATTACAGACTGTGGGGACCAGATCTGCTGCCACAGCCAGGCCGTATGTCACGTGTCTGCAGAATCCTACATGTCTCACCGACAAGTGCCTGCTGACATGGTGGCCGTTTCCCCTGCACAAAGCCCAGCGTGCCGGGGTGCTCCAGAACGAAGGCAAAGAGAGGACTGTGGTATGCCGCAGCGGCTCACTGCGTTTGCCTTGCTTGCAAGCCCTGTCATAGCTAAGAAGCCGTAACCAGGTTACACTACTTAAGTTGTTTCATTTGTTTTCTAATAATTAGCCATATTCTAGCCATATTCTGAAATTCACAAACTGGTTTTTGGATACTTTTGTTGATGTAGTAAAAGTAGCTCTCATTCAAACAAAATTGGAGGTCATCTTTAAGGTCCTTTAGTGAACTCCCAGTAGGAGTCTACCTTCATGGAGCTTATTTGCCCATGGGCAAACTGAAACTGCAAATGGACAACTGGCTTTGGAACTGATACAGCAATTCTGAAGATAGATGTCATCATTTTCCAGCATTCAGTACTAATACTAGGTAAAATAGCCACGAGTTATAAACCAGGTTAACAGACAAAGATGAGCTTACAGAGAGCCTGAAACTTAAATTGAGCCTCTAAACTGATTCTAGCCACCTTAGAAAAGCTTTCTTCTTTTACAGCATAGACATCCTGAATATTAACAGGTTTATGCTAGCCCATGCAGTGATGGGGAGGGAAGCACTGCCTGCGTCCTACGTGTTACACATTCTAGGGGAATCTGAGGTGTCCCACGCTGCTCCCTCTTTACCTGTTCCTCCCAGTACATTAGTCCCTTCTTCAGCTGCTTTGGCAGCTGATCCGTTTGGGTTTTCTCTCTGCATGATTTCTCCCTGCTTTTTCTTACTTCTTGAAGTAGGCAGGAATGTACTATTAGATGCCTTCTAGATAATGCTATTGCAGAGCAGGCAGCTTTAAGTTGGGGAATAAAAAAGACACTGTCATAAATTATTAAGCCAAAGTTGCCATACTAGGCAGTTTTCCCTATGCAAGAAGCTCCATCATTATTAATTTATTAATATAACTTGTAACAGAGAGAGTGAAAACTGAAACCCAAGGATTTATTCTAAGCCATCCTGAGCCCTCATCTCTTTGCCTACCATTTTGATGGATTAAGAATATAACTTGTCTTGATGTTTGGTTTCTTTTTTTTTTTTTTTAATACCATTCGTATCTGTGGAACAGCTATTCTTATTAACTTTTTCTTGCATGTACCAGTGGTACAATATGCCCACTCTTTCAAAATAATAAATCACTGCTTTCCTCTCAGTACTACACATAATTAGTAAGTAGCACCGAAGACCTGAGAATTCCCCAGCTGATTTAACTGGGTTCAAATCTGGCCTTGAATTATTTCCCCCTGCACTGCAGAAAGCCATGTTTGGGTCATTTACTTAGTGAAGTCTGAACTGTTACAAACATCCCAGCCACAGTTGTTAAAAAGCTTAAGCCTTTTCTATAGTGAGAGTTAACTGTGCTCTGATTTGGGCTTTTGTCTTAATGCTTGTCTCATCCACACTCAAGGTCATGAAATGGAATTTTGTTCAGGTTATAATACTCACATGCTGGTGCCAGTTAGAGCTCCTCTTTACTCATGCTACAACTTGTTAGTTTTCCAGAAAAGACCCAAGAAAATGTGCTACAGCACTAACGCTGCTTTTACTGCTCTTCCCACAATCCTGCATGTAGGACAGACAGCTTGGATCACAGCTCAAACAATTGTCCAGAAAAGAACTCTAAAACATCTCAGATTGAAAAATATAACCACAGAATAATCTCTAAACATGTACATGGGTACTTACGGAAACAGTGAGAACATCAGGTGTAGCAGTAAACCACGTGGCTGTGGGTTTTGCTCGCACCTGGGCCTGGCTAGCCTGCGTGCTCAGTCTTAAGGGCCAGCCATTTGTATGAATCATGATGCCTAAATCAAGGAAGTTTCTTAAATTGAAGGCTAGCACATGTCAGTATTATTTCCACAGTATTCTCAAACGCCACGTTACTTGTGTCATACCTTGCTCTGTGATGTCCCACACCCAGTCACCAGTCTGTTTCCCTCTCTTCAGTACAGCTTATCTAATGCTGCCTCCTTTGATGTGCTCATTAGCGGATACAGAACGTGCAGAGGTATGAATTAATGAAATTGCATTTTTACATGTATGCAGTCTTTTACATTCTCTGTTTAGTGGAGTATTTATGACAGTTTTTTTTTAAAAAGTGTTTCATTTATCACCAAGACAGTTTTGAGAGAAGAACAGGAAATAAAACTTGTGTCATATATCTGCTATATCTATATATCTTCTATATTTATATCTTCGTGACAGCACATCTTCATTTAACATAAATTTAGAGGCCTGCAAAGACAAAAAATACTTTGTGTCCTTCTAGCTTTCGGAAAAGCAAGCACCTTTTCTACCGCTGTCCGTCACACTGCTAATAGTTGTTCAGCCAAATTTCTGCTTTTGCATTTGAGGCTTATGAGTGCTGGAGTTAAGAAACGAAAGTGGTGATAACTACAAAATGGTTTGGTTGGTTTTAGTAACTTACTTGCATAAAAAAAGTGCGCCGAGTACAGTAGTAGTCACGAGTCTTTTCTTAGATACCCCCGTAGATTACTTCAATAGCATAATACAACTTAAAAACATGATAGTAACAATGAGAGGTGAAGGGGATCCCGAATCAAAATCCAGGGTATGAACACTAATTAAAATTAGAGTTGGCTCCTGAAAAAATGAGCTCCAAACACTTTAGCTTTCCTAACTGGAGCTGAGCTTTAACTCAGGAACCTGAAGGCAAGTGCTGCAGCTCTGGGTTGTTTTCCAGAGCAGGAGTTCAGATGCTGCTGCTGGAAGCAGCACGTAGGTGTAAGCACATCTCAGGTGATTAATGTGTAATTAATAATAGAGAACAAGAACCATTGTATACAGTTTGCACTTAGCGATTTTAACTTGCATATCATTCCTATCAAACCTGCACAGTTTGTAAAATAACACTGGCGCTCACAATGCATTAGGTGCCTGGAAAAGCTCACAGGGTGCAAGTAATGGATTTTAATTGATTTCCTTTCTGGATAGATTCCATTTGGTCAATAAGATCTCAGCCCCTGACGTGTATGATTTCAGCTCTCCCTCTAATAGCGTACAGCGAAGGTAACACAAGGTGCCATGCCATATGCTTAAATGCATTTGCAGCTGAAATATTACTCTTGATGTTTCCCAGTCTTCTGCCTACACCAGTGCCTCGCTTTCCTGGAAATCAGAAGGTGCAGAACGTACTGCGGGCTGATGGGGTGCATGAAGGGCTCCGGCACAGGTGTTTTAATACAGAGATTATTGCTGGAAAGGAAGGCCAATAAAATCTTTAATCCTCAGTATCACCTGTGTCTAAAACACGTTACTTAAATAACGTTGTTTCGCGTACTGGCTTCACAGGCGCATCTTCGCGCGTACCACGCACACGGCATCCGTGCACACCTCTCGCCAGACAACCAGCGCCGGGGCCCGACGCCGCCGCCTCGCTCGGCTCACGGCTCGCTGCCACCGCCGGCGCCCGCCGCGGGCCGCCCCCGCACCGGGCGCCGCCGCGAAGCGACGGGTTTGCAGACGGCGCTAACGGCGGGCGGGCGCCGCGGCCGGGGGCCACGGGGGAACGCCGGGGGCCCGCCCGGGCCCGCCGGCGTGGGCGGCCGGCCGGCAGCCGCCCGGGGGGAAGCCACCGCCGGCGACGGGCACCCAGCCCCGCGGGGCACCCCCGCCCCGCCGCCCCGGGAGGGGAGGGGAGGGGAGAGCCCCCGCGGGCGCCCGGCAGCGGCGGGCGGGCCCCGGCCCGAGGGGCGCGGCCGGGGAGCCGCCCTCCGCCCGCCCCCGGCCCCGCCGCCTCCCTCCCGCCCTCCCTCCGGCGCGGCGCGGCGCACGGCGGGGCGATGTGGCGGTGGCGGTATGTCAGCGGCCGGCAGCTGGACGGCTTCCGCCGGTACAAGGTAACGGCCGGGCCCGGGGGGGTCGGGGCGGGCGGCCCCCGCCGCGGCTGCTCCTCCCGCTTTGGCGTGCGGGGGCTCCGGGCGCTGTTCCGCGCCGCGCTGCCGCCGCTGAGCGCCCGGCTCGGCTCTGCCCGCGGCCCCGGCCGTCCCTCCGCCGCTGGAGGGTCCGCCGGGCTCCTGCCTCAGCCGTACGGCGTGGGTTTTGGGGTTGTCCCGTGCAGGGACGGGAGCTGGACTCGGTGATGCTTGTGGGCCCCTTCCAGCTCGGGATGTTGTGTGGTTCTGCCTGCGCCCGCTCGGTCAGCGTGCAGCCGCAGGCAGGGGGTCCTTTACCCGGCCGGGGTCCGGCTCAAATCGAGCGAGTACGAGGATGGGAACTGGGTGTTTATGAAGTGGCAGGCCTCGGTGGACAGAAAGTGAACTGGGTTTTAAGTGAATACCGACATCTTTAAAAGCCCTGCATATTTTAAAGAAACGTAGGCTGGGTGTAAGTCAGTATTTCTGTAAGAGAGTGGGCACTGACGGTGCTTGTCTGGCTCTGTGCAAATTCTTCGTACGCAGGAATGCTTTGGCTGTGAAAAATAAATAACAAAGCCAGGAAAAAAAAGCTTACTTTAAATAATTCGAACTAAACCTCATGTTTGCAAATAACAGGCTTGCAGAATTCAAATGAATGGGTGGATCATTAGATATTTTAATTTACCAACGCTACGTTGCAGAGTTTTGAGATACCTGGGTTTTGTTCCCAGAACATCGCAGGTGCATTGCAGGGGATTATCCAAATTTGCTTTAGTTGAGGTGCAGGTGTCTGAGCTGGGCCGTGCCACCCCGTTCACACACCCTCACCCCACTGCCCCTTACAAGCGTGAGGGACACACCAGCTTCCACCAGAACAGCACCCAACCTTTTATTTTATGTTTGGTTTCCCAAAGCTGCCCCTGCCCCGCGCTCCCCATGCTTCTTGCCTTCTTGCTCTTACCATGGGCCCTCCCAGCCTGGCCTCCAGCCGGGGTGCTGAGCTTCTCCCGGCTCCTACCAACCCTTCCCTGGGCCAGGACTTCTGCCTGCCCGCTGCAGGGTGCGTGATGGCGGAGTAACTGTGGTTTCAAGAGCCTTCTCCAGGTCACTCACTGGGAACTTGTTAGGCACAGCAGGTTGCTCAGATGTATCAACCTGTTTGTGTGTCTCCAGCGTGAGTGGGATACAACACGCTGCAGGCTGCACCTGGGCGTAAGTTGCACAGGCCTGTGCTTGAACAGTGGAGCCACAGTCTTGACTGAGATCACCAGAGGAAAAATAAAAAGCTATTTTTAGCATAAACAGACACTGTTATTTAAGTAACTTGCCTAAAATATTTGAGTTTGTACTACAAATACGAGGAACACTTGTATTACATTCTTCTTTATCACTTCAATGGAAGTAGCTGCAAAAAAATGCAGATGGGGAAGAATCAAAATAGGATTTTTTTTTAAAACTTGTAGTTGTTGTGTACTGCTTATGAATTATAGGGCAAATGATTACCAAACGACAGAATCACATATTGAAACATTTAAGTTGAGTATATTGAAATTAATTTGGTTCCTTGGGAGCATTGCAAAGGCCAGAAAATATGTTAGGTAGTTTTTTTAAGTCTAGGAATCAGCCAACACACTTGAGAAGTATCTGTTCAACTATGTTCTGGAAAACTATGGTAAGTACAGGTTTCAGACAGGTGAAATCAAATAGCCAGCTCTCTGTTATCTGAGGTGACTTGGGACTGGGAGATCCTGGAAATAAATGAATAAATCCAAGTGACACAGGTTACACCCAGAGAAATACAGCTGTGTGGGGTATCTGCACCATCTTCCTGGTGCTGCAGGTTGCAGGAGGACGTGGCAGGTGATGGCAGGTCTGCCCATTCCTGAAGTGCTGCTCACTATGTGTTAAAGTCCTCCAAAAATGCAAAAGGAGTGCGGCAAGGAGACACTAATCACTGCCACGATCTCCTCCCCGCCTTCTTACCTCACCCTCCCATGCCCGGGGCTGCTGCCACAACCACAGCTTTGTTCTCACCACCTCCCAGGCCTGAGGCGTGCTCTTCAACCTCTTATTGCCCTCTGGCTGCCATCCCTTCCGTTCTCCCCTTCAGCCCAGGGCCTCACCTCATCCTGCTCCTCCAGCTTCCCAGCCCCGCTGAGGAGACTGCTGCCGCCTGTGCTGCCAGGTCAACAGGACTGGTGCTAAACTCGGATTGCTGTGCCAAGCAGACACGAGTTACCTCTTTTTACATCCTCCTGGCTATCTCTGTGTTTGCTGGTGGGCCCAGCTCTAGAGTACAGTGGAGGGGTACACAGGTTGGCCTTGTGAAAAGCTAGATAATCTGTGGAAGGATTTATTAGCACATGCTCAATATTGAGCTAAAATAATGTATTGCTTCCAGACCTGAAGCGTGGCTAGGAGACTAGGTAGAGGCATCCATCTCTCCGTTGTGCATCACATTGCAGCGTTACATTTGCACTAGTATCAGTGGCTTAATACGCTCCGCACTTTGCACAATTTATCTGCTGAGCTGATCCAGGGGCTGATCATAATGCAGCTTAAAAGAGTAATTTGTGTAATCAACTCTGTTTCATAAAGGTAAATTTGGCCTGAAAAAAATACTGTTCAATTTTCAAAATTTTCACACAGCTGAACTCATTTCTCTGCCATGAATGCCACAATTGTATGTCTCAGCCACTGTCTGTCTCCTCTTCGCAGTTGGAGGAGGGCCTTGGCAACAAAACCACTACAGTTCTTTGCAAAGGGGATGGCAGACCTAACGAATGCAAAGACTTCAGTACCCTTTAACATCATCAGGTCCATGTACGTTATGCTTTTGAAGCAAGTTTTCCCCAATTACCAAGCTTTGTTTTACATCACAGAGTGACCCCAGAGCACACAAAATGCATTCCCTTTGAATGAACCTAAACCAGATGTACTAGGAATGCACAAGTACACCCAGTACATTCAGTCCGTGGTATCATACTGGAACCAGTTCAGTGTAAGACCTTCTGAAATCCTTATAGCATGGATGTCAGGTCCTTAGGGCTAGCTATTTCACTTTACAAATCTATTCCCATTCGTTCTGCATGTTAATGGGGATTCAGAGATTCAGTTTTCCTTTTTCCACTCAAAAGTGCACAGAGAACAGGCGGAGAGGTGTCGATGAGACAGTTCAGGTGCAACCCTGGGTATTGCTGCTGTGATAATTCTGCCACCTTCTTGGCTGTGGGGCAGATGGGCAGGTACTGATTTCAGGACAGTTGTGTGCTCGGGTGATGTGCTGCAACTGTAGAGCAGAATAAGCTGGTACTTGGATTTTGTGCTGTTCCCTAGGATCTGGAGTGACACAGCCAAAATGCTACAACCAACTGCAATTGTAGCACTCAGGTCATGTCATTCTGACTTTTATATTCCTGTTACCAGCATTTTGCAATTCTAGAGGAACACCTATGGAATTACACAGCTGCCTTTTTCCACCCGTTTTGGGTTTCTGTTGGAAACAAGCAGTTCTGAGACAGCCAGGTGATGAGTACAAATAAAACCAGAATTTGGTTCTTTACTTTTATCCTCCTCTTCTCACCAGAATGCGATAATGTTAATGATGAGCTCTTGTTGCCGTTGCCTCTTCTCATCACTGCGATCTTAGGATTTCCCTTGCAAATCTTCCTTGAATCGGCTTTTCTACAGCACCTATACGCTGAGGTTTTCCAAGCCAGAAAACTCTGACACCTTATCCTCTTTCAGAATAAAAGAGATCTAAGGACAAACTACAGAGGCTTGACTTAAAGAATAGACCTTGGAAAATACGGTGTAAAAAATCAGAGATAACATTAAAAATTAAGGTCTAAGGTTCGACATTTTCATCTTGGTATGTCCACACTGTTTCTGTCCTCTAAGCCATTTCTTAGAGGGTAACTCCCTGTGCAGAGGAGGGGGGGCAGTAAATGAGGTATATGTGGTTTCATTTCAGTGAGACTTCTGATACTGTCCCACATTCTCATAAGTAAAGTAGATAGAGGTAGGTGAGATGAAATCAGCGTAAAATGGAAACACGTTACTCTAAAGAGTAATTTTTAGTTCTCTGTCGAAATAGGAGGTTCTATCAAATGGGATCCTACCTACAGAGCTGTCTCTCTGTCCTGGCTCTGTTGCTGTTCAATACTTTCATTAATTAACAGAAGGGAGATTACTCCTGTAAAATTTTCATGTGATACTAAAGCACTTTGACGAATAGGCTTATGATTTAAAATGTTCTTGAAAAAGGGATATAATGGCCAGAAATCAATATGAAGAAATTCAGTAAACAAGTTACAATGCTTAGGGGAAAGAAAATCAACATTTCGAACATAAAATAAGAGACAACAGACTGCAGAAAAGATACCTGGGGATCAGTGTGTTAGCAATGTTGTGGCTGTTATAATAAAGAGAAAAAAGCTGTTACGTGTGAGGTGTCATAGATATGTCAAAGGGGTTACATGTACTGCTGTAGTTGATGTACTGATTGGGTATCAGCTGGAATAACGTGTCCTGCTCGCTTTGGCACACAGTTTACGATCCACAGGGTGGCATTAGGAATGTTAAGAGGCTTAGAAAAGATGAACTGTGAGGAACAGTCCGAGTACTGTGGGAGTACGAGCGTAACAGCCAGTTAGTCTTCATGCATGCCCATTTAAAGAAAGACAATATGTAAGTTTTGGCTGCACGAAGAGAAATTTAAGGTGGATGCTATGTCAGTCTTGTGTCGATAAGGGTATTTAAGCGCTGGAACAGGTACTAGGGGGGATTGTGCAGTCGTTTTATCAGTCTTAAGAAATGATTTGATTTCTCTCAAGGAAGATCTAAAAACCTAGTGCTGAGTGTTAATGACCAGTTGCTTACACCTTTTTTAGCAAAGTTTTGGATAATGTGTTCCTTTTTAGTCTGCTGACATGGTCGTTTATCGCAAGGATTCGGAAGCCAGTGGCTCGTTACCTCATGGTAACTTGATCTGCTTCCTGAATGTCTCCTAAACATGATCCTGCATTAGGTGGACACGCTGGACTAGAAGACCTCTCAAGTTACATCCCAGCCCTCGCTTTGGTAGGTTAGAGAAACAAGATCAGACGTACGATGATCACGTTTCAAGGCTTGATCGTTTCTCTCATACTGACTCATACCAAAAGATCAAAGTGTGTTGAGTATAATCTAGAGAATTACCTTCTGGAAGTTCAGGACAGGTCCAGTGTGGGAGAAATACCAGACTGGATTTCTGTTAAGTCTTTATGCATTTCCAAGGCTACCTGTGTAACTATGAGATTTAGAAACATAACGGGTTCTGCTCACATTGATTGAACAGGAGTTTTGCTTTCGACTCTGGTAGCACAAGGATTTTACATGATTTTGAAAATTTAGGACAGGAGACTTTCATTTGCGTATTTATCTGGAACTTCTTAGGAGACAGTTAATACTGTTCATGATTGTGCATGGACAATTTGATGTATGTTGAGTACAGTGTTTATTATACAGTGTTTTTACCAATGGTATTTTTATTTTTTTTCCTAAATTTTAATTCCAAATATTATTTAAAAGCAGTTATAATAATTTTTATCAACTGTAGTTAGTTTTTGCAAACCACCTCAGTTTAATAAAGCCCTTGAATATTTGAGGCAGTGAAAACTAACATTTTCCACCTTCCATAAAACCGATGAGTCAACAGCCCGCTGTTATACAAATAAAATCTTGCAGTCTTCTTCATATTACTTTGATGGATCAGAAGACTGGGGGTGTAATTAAAAGTTGTTGAATAATATGTGAAATAAACCAAGTCATTCATTACCCTTACATTTTCTGTCACTGTATTCATGTGTAGAAGAGTTGTGGGCCAACTGAATTACATGATTCTGAAAGACCGTCTTCATGTGCACACCATTTCTTATTCCTCATCTGTTCTAATGGTAGCTGACATAATGTAGCATTTCAAGAGCTCTGTAATCATTATTTTCCTTCTACATATCATATGCTAATGCTAATGAGCCTACAACATAACGAAATCACATCACAGAGATGCTGCATTTGATATTACTTGCCGCAGGACTTTTTTCCCCAATGATGGTGTAATTGTACATGTTTTTGAGTGCCATGTTACGCCCATGAATTTACAAAGGTTCATTAGATCACTTTTGGGACAAGTACACTGGATATAAAGAGTTGTATGCCTTGTTGAGTCTCATAAAAGTGGAAATACCAACCACATAATTTCATTCTTTTGCTTTATCAAAAAATGATGATTTCAAAAAGATGTTAGTGTTCTGAAATGCTTACTGGATTTCTATGTGTAGGGTCTGCATATATACACATTTATGTACTCACATGTATTTATTTTTTATTCATCTGTGTTTTAATAGAAGACATTGCAAAGATGTATCTGTGATTTGGATGTGGATTATTTGTTATAAATCTAGGGGAACCATTCTTGTAAGGGTTGTTTTGTAAAGGGAGGAATTGGGTTTTTGCATCTTTCTGTGAAATATCTCGTCTCTGCGTGTCAGGATGCTAGATCACGCAACTGTTTAGTCTATGTGGTACAGAACCCTTGTTTAGCATCCCTCATGAAAACTGCAACCCACTTTTAATCGGTCTGCCTTTTTGGGCCTAGAGCAGTTTCTTTGGGTTCCCCAGAGATTTCAGTACGCACTCTGGCAGAGCTCCAGCTGTGTGGCAATTCAGTCTACTGTTTGATCTTGAAAGGGCTGCTGGTGCCTCTGAAAACACAGGTTTGTATACACACACACAGAGATGTGGCACAGAATCTTACTGTCTTTTCCTTTACCAACCATAGAAGACAAATCTACACAAAAAATACATAGAAATCAACTTCCTCGCCATGCTAGAGCATCTTTGAATAGAGATGGTTAAGGATCTTTTTGTGCAGTTCCTTGAGAGTGTGCAGGTCTTGCTTCTTAGCAGGGTTTGTACTTTTGCCAATCTGGGCCAGCCTCTAGCTTTGTTCCTTTAGAGCAACAAATGGGCATCAGCCTTCTGTTATCCCTTGCCCAATATTTAACCATGTTTCTGTGTTCTTTTCCATCATTTTGGTTTCACGGTTAAGTGTTTGGAGGTGTCCCATTAAACAGAGCCTTTTCCTGAAAACAAGTTAGTCAGCAGCTTTAATATAACTACTGTTGATTCAAAAATGGTTGCTGACTTCCAATGTTATCCCGTCTCCGCCTCTCCCTGGTCTGGGTGCTTACAGTCCTGTCAGTAAAGAATCAGATCTATCTAGTCTCACACAGAGAGCAAGAACCTAACTCTTGGGGCCAGCATGTTATGACTTCTTGCCCCAAAATGCACTTCTCTCTCAATTGTCGTGTGTCTCTGATGTCTGTCATAGATCCCACATTTCAAGCATAGCTGCTCTGCAGATCTGCGATCCATCAGCCCCTGACTCCTGGCAAACGGGATTGTGGCAGGCAGGGAGCTGGACAGGAGCCCTCAGCATGCCCTGGCAGCAAAGAAGGTTGACAGCATCCTGGGTTGTATTAACAGTAGCACGGGCCATTAAGTAAGGGCGAAGTAATTTTCCTCCTTTACTAGGCCACATGTAGAATACTGTGTCCAGTTTTGGGTCCCCAGTACATCAACAAACTGGAGCAAGTTCAGCGGAGGCCACCAGAGTAGTTGGGGCTGGAGCACTTGCCCTGTGAGGAGATGCTGAGGGACTGGGGCTTGTTTGGCCTGGAGATGAGACAGCTTCAGGGCACCTAGCAGCAGCCCCTCAGTACCTATGGGGAAGTCCTTGAGAAGATGAAGCCAGGCTCTTCATAACGGTGCATGGCGGGAAGACAACAGACAACAGGCACAAGCTGAGACAAGACAACTTCACGCTGGATATAAGGAGAAAATTTTCCTCAAGAGCACAGTGAGGCAGTGGCACAGGCTGCCCAGGGAGGTTGTGCAGTCCCCATCCTTGGAGCTTTTCAAGACCCAGCTGGATAAAGCCCCAAGCACCTGGTCTGAGCTCCTGGCTGAACCTACTTTGAGAAGGAGGTAGGACTAGAGACCTGCTGAGGTCCCTTCTGACCTGAATTATCCTGTGATCCTAACCCATGATTCTGTGATCTTGAGGGACGACACTGCTCTGCAACCAAGGGGATGTGCCATTAGCAGGCATGGCTCCCTAAGAGCAGCCTGTCCTGACCCACAGCTCCACGTGCCCCATGACCTCATGGACACGGGTTCGCCCAAACCTCCGTTCAGTGACAGGATGTGGCGCGTGGCCCAATGCCTGTGTCAGGATTCCTGACATTTACAAAGAAGCATCCCCAGGAGAGCAGTTTACATAATAACAACTTCCTGATGACTTAGTAATACCAGCCAGAATTGTTGAGTTGCCCAAACCATCCTATTGGGTTTCGAGTATTTTACTAGGAATAGTTTAAGATGGAAGGAAAATCTAACCCTGTTTCCTAGCTGTAGGTATGCACAGACTAATGGAACTGAGGGGGGCAAAGTTAGGGGGGAGAGAACCGCTCAGGAGCCCATCTCGGGCAGCCTCTTCCCTCGCAATGCAGCTGCATCCAGCCCTAGTACAGACAGCGCAACCGTCGGGTAATAAGAGTCCACAACCTCAGACCCCCAAAGAGACAAGCGTTTGCATCTGAGGATGCAATTACATGCCTACCACCACTTACTCTTTTCCAGGCTAAATTACAAACCCTCCTCTTTAGTTTCTACTTGTACATTATATGCTTCAGCCCTAGATGTCTTAGAGGCTTATGACTCCTGGATTTAGGTATTGGTGACCTAATAAAAAAAAATATATATATGGATGGGGGAAAAAGGCAGGGTAGTCCAAACCATTTAAACAATAGGAGATACTAAATCCAAGCCATTATTTATGAATAATTAACTAAATGATGATATAACATAAAGTAATTTTATTATTAGAAATAGCAGGACTGTGTTTTGGGAATACATCAGCACTTTTAAACTGCTGAACATTTGGAATTCATTTGGCATCCACAATGTTGTATAGCTCTGTTGTTGGTTTATAGTGTACTTCTCTTTTTTTCCCTTTGTGAAGCTTTTGTTAAAACCCAAGACTGTGTCTCATAACATCTACAAATCTGTAAAAATGTATATAAAGTAGAATTAAAGCCCACATGTTTAATATATTCTAGGAATCTGAAAGGTGGATGGAAAATTGTTACCAAATGTGTCAGTATTTCATATTTTCTTTAATTTTTATGTGGTTCCAGAAGTGTAAGATACCACAGAAGGAAAGTTCATGTTGCATGTCGAAAGTTCAACTTGCCCAGAAGGGAGAGTTCCCACCGAGCTCTCTTAAATAGCAACTGGTTCATGCCCTGGATTGGGAAGATCATCTTGCAGCCTTCAAAACCACAGAAAACTCATCTAATGCAAAAGAGAATATTCCTCGCCCAATCCATCCTCATTCCTCCTATCCCCTGTCCCATCAGTTGCAAAAGAGAGGTATTGTGAAATTGCATAATCAGAGAGGTGATGTGATAAAAGAAGCCGCAGGAAGGTATTGGTAGCTGTCAGGGTGCCGTGATGGCTGGAGGCAGCGGGGGCAGCAGGGCAGGGCCTGGCAGCCCATCCTGTCCCACCAGCAGAGGCTCAGCCAAAAGCTCCCGGGGACCAGGGCTGGGACCCGGCTGCTGCCCTCAGCACCCAGGGAGCCTCTGCCCAGGAAGGGGCCACCTGCGCTGTGCTGGCCCTGGGAGGGATAGCGGGGTCATACACGGTAGACAATAATACCTCACCACTTGCTTAAATCTTTTTTTCTTTTATTTCAAAGGTAAGCTGTGGAACATAATTTTTTTAAAGCTTTTCTGTCAGCGGATCCCTCAAAATTTTCCATCTGAGATGGAGATCCCGGTGTATAAGTATAGGCCAAATGACGACAAACTTGTGTTTATGCATGCTGAAGAAGTGATCGGTCCAGGTGGCATTGTGGAAATATATCATCGTGCAAATATTGTGGAAAACCATGCTTCAGAGTTATTATTTTCAATAGATCACTTGTTTAAATACCATAATTTTGCCTATTTGAATTTGATGGATTGATTCTCAGCTGGTTTAGGCTGTCTTCTACTATCTTCATGAAAAGTTAATTTAGGAGGAGGAGAAAATTATTTGTTTCCCCCCCTCCCCTTTTCATTCACTTTGAACAGATGTAAATGACTACAGGTTCAAAGCTCATTTAAAATTTTGACAACACTTTAAAAGTTTGATAACACTTTGAACCAGTTTTAGAGTGAGGGAACAAGATAATTTATGTGGAATAAGGTGGGGGGGGGAACGTACTGCATTTCAGCTGCTCTCATTTTGGTTCTTCCCCCACAGAAAATATGAAGTACCTTATCCTTTTACATTTAGGCAGAGGTTACCTCAGTTCATCAAATACGCATCACGAGGTGGTGACGTGCACACGTACATCTGCTGTGGTGCATTGCAAAGCAAACACTTGGTTATCTTGTAGTAACTTCTTTACATGTTCTCACCCTTTTCCATCATTTGCTCTTTTGCCAGGTATCGTTCACTGATAGAGATTTTTTTCGCATGGGTAACACAAATGCAATGAACACTTGACCTAAGAGGGGGTTCCCCAAGCCTGCAGGACCATTGAGTTGTTAGAACGTCAGCACATATGTTCAGCAGGGGCTCTTCATAGAATCATTAAGGTTGGAAAAGACCCTTAAGATCATCAAGTCCAGCCATTAACCTAGCACTGCCAAGTCCACCACTCAACCATGTCCTCGAGCCCCACGTCTACCCTTTTAAATACCTCTGGGGATGGAGACTCAATCACTTCCCTGGGCAGCCTGTTCCAATGCCTGACTACCCTTTCGGTGAAGAAGTATTTCCTAATATCCAACCTAAACTTCCCCTGGCACAGCTTGAGGCCGTATCTTCCATACTGGTGCCTGAGCTGTCTGAGTTTGCATGCAGGAAAAGGGCAGTTATCACAGTATTTGTGTTCTTCATCTAAGTCTTTACATCATTGTTAGATGGTTCTCATCTTTTCCTTGTAGGAACAGCTAGTATATTCTTCCATAACAGGCATCTAACTTCACATGAAATATTAGAGGGATCACAGAACCATATATTCAAAATACTGCAACCTAAACCGTGATTACTATCTGATATATAGCTGTTTTACACATCAGTTTGTCTGGGAAAGAAGCTTTTCAGCCTTCACATTTTTAATAGACTTCTTTATTTCCTTTTGTAAAAGTGAACTCAAGTATAAAGTTGAGCTAATAGGGGCAGACTTTATTTCAATAAACTGGTATTGCTTATACTTGAATTATGTATATAAATATGACACTTCTAACAATATAGTGGCTGTATCCTTTGCTATATACTCTTCGGGTGAATCACAGCGCACCTGTGCTTCAGTCTTCCAGCGTATACAATGGAGGAGAGAAATCCTGTGCTGATTCATGAAGTTAATGAAAAATTAAAATTTGCTGATGTCTGGGCAGGAATGTGAAGTGTTGCAAATTTGTTGCTACTAATATGAAATTAAAACCTACAGAGTCATTTTGCTGCCAGCAATTCAGATGTAAACAATTCACAACGGTTTTACTCTGTATCTCTGAATGGATATGACTGTGTGGCACAGTTCGGTGTTACCTGGAGTAAGGTAATGGAAGTACAGAAAAGGAATAGTCTGTTAGCATAAGGACCAGCTTGAGTTAAAATAACTATCTCCCGGCAGTTAATGCAACTACATTTCTTGCACCTTGCTTTCTCTCCTGGCTCTGAAGTTTGTGTGGACATGCTTTATATTCTTCTCTTCATTGTAGTCATTCCAAAATTTTATTCTTGGATACCTCCACAGTGCAAGGCCAAGGAGCCCAGTGAAGATCCAGCCTTCTGCTCTGATTAATGGTTAGCTCACTCCCTGGTTCTTTTTTCTTTCCCAGAAGGCTTCTCCAAGACAATAGCTAGGCTTTGTTTTGGAAATAGTCCGTTCTGGAGGCAGTATGCACCATTTTTTGGCTTTCACCGTCCTTCAGCACTCTCCCAACATGGGCATTTGGATCTTTGAACATGCATAACACGACTCTCACTTCCATGCTCTGAAAATGTGGTCTTGCTGGGTTACAACGTAGTCTCCAGATTGTTTTAGATACTTTGAACTGAAACATACTCAATGCTAATAACGTATTAGGTGTGCAGGGCCAGATAATGAGGCCCAAAACCCCTCTAGCAAGTGCTGGGAGGTGTGGATGTGACCAGTTTGCAATAAGGGGAGGTATTTCTGAACTGTGTGGATGTGAGCCAAAGGTACCGTTCCTCTTGTATTTAGCAGTGCAGACCTTGGTGACCACGAGTGCTTTTGACCCACGGGTGGGTTGGCTCTGCTTTGCCACTGCAGAACAGTTGTCTCTCTTCTGTGTAGCCAAACCTTTGCTTTGGCTCTTTTTTCTTTCTCTTGTTTTTCTCAATTACTTTTCTTTCCTTATTCTTAGTTTTCTTACTGTTTATACCTTTTTTCCCCCTTCACCTTAATCCTCTCATCTTTCCTCTTCCCTCTAACACAGCTGACCAGTACAGACTTGATGCTCTGCTGGATCCCCTGGACGGAGATTCAGATGCAGGAACACAGAGTAAAAACACATCTTAGGTCCCAGTCAATATGTATGTGTGCACATGTGTCTGCTGTCTATATTCTCATTTCTAGCACTACTAGAAGCCATTATTAACACAGAGAGGGAATGCAGATGGCTTTCGAAGAGATATCAGCTATTTAAAAAGAACAGCAGAAACATTTTTGAACTTGGGAGTAAGATGGAGTCAATTAATGCCATTTTTCCTGTTCCCTCACTACTGCTGTTCCCTCCTAACTATTACAACTTCTTTTAAAAATAATTAAGTTAAGCTTTCTGATTAATCCAAGCCCTTCTTCTTTGTATAAGGACAATCACGATCCCTTTTCTAGTGGAGAAGGTGTTTGCCAGGGAGTGCTTAGCGCTTGTATCAGTCTTGCACTCAAAAACCTCCAACAGGCTTATCCTCAACTTCTGTCTTTTAATGTAAGTGCCATGAAAAGGACAGAATTAAGCAATAGCAAATGGCAAAATACTTTTTCTATATCAGCTTCAGTGCACTCTTGCATTCATCTTCATTGATGGTAATGTGAGCATGTTACTCAGGAATTTGCTGTTCTGGGCAGCCATGAAGATTAAACTCCTGAGGATTTCATGGCCTTGAGGTTAGTAGCTTCTTGGGAGCAGAGCAAAGCAGAGCGTTAAGCTGTATAGCAGATTTTATTTTCCAAGTTTTATTTTTGCCATGACAGAAAACTAGCAGAATGCTTTTTCCATGGGTGTTTCCTTTGGTCTGGCTAAAACAGATTACTGACGAGTGAAGAGCAAATTTCCATTCTTCTGCACATCTCCTGAATGTTCCTTCCCTGCGCAGAGGACCATGGTTCAGCCACAGACATAGGAATGAACAGGATGAAGCGTGATGGGTCTTGAAATGTCTTTAGGTGACGGAAGCTGAATGTAATTCTAATATTTTTTTAATAAGGACTGTTTTCCTTTTTGGTGCTTGAGTTTGGAACCTGTCAAGCAAACAAAAAGGTGACTGTGTCTTGTGTTCATGTCTATTATATAGATATATGCTGGAAAACTACATAATCTCTTATATTTTCCATGTAAGAAAATGGAATTTTCTCCTGCGAGCAAGTAATAGTTCTGGACAGCCAGTAAGTACTTTGGGTAGAAAGCCTCGTTTTACTGTCGTTATTTAACTAGGATTTTGTGATTTTGTTCATGGCGTTGAAGGCTTGGGATGGAGAGAAGGAGAAAACCAAAGCAGGAGTGAAGGTCACATGTTTTGACCTTTGCACATTCTTATCCAGGTATGGCTGAATTAATTGAATTTGCCAGTCAACAAATTATCATGTCCCTCACATAGTCTCTGAATACCACTTGAGGTAGGGAAATAGGCAATAGCTGCAGAGAAACTTTGGGCAGATTCCCGATTACCTGGAACCTCAGTAGCACCAATGGATACTTTGAATTGTCTTCATTTTCAGAGGATTTCCATAGTTCTCATGTGAATTAAATACTAGCTGACTGTTCTATTGGCATAGGTATTCTATGGCTTGATAATATTGTTATTTTTGGCATAAATATAAGCAAAGCCCATGGACAGTTCAGACTGGGGTTATTTTGCATGCAAGCTAGACCATCAAAAGATCAATCAGTTGTAATAATCGATGTTTGAAAGACACTATAAAATACAGCATCTGGAGCTGCAAATACATACAGAATAGTGAAAACTTTAGTTTTACCTGCAAATTCATTTTTTCCGAGGTAATGTATTTAAGAATTCTAATATATATTCTGGCAGAAAAGCTGTTGATGACAGAATGGTCTCATGTTTTAAATAACAGGGGTGGTAGAAGCAGAAAAAAATTATACACTTAAGTGACACTTCTAATATTTTTAGAAAAAAAAAATCAGTGATGTACACTTCACTAAACTGTACATTTTATTCCCTGTGGAAAGTTAGTCTGCCTGGTCTGACCAGTAGCTGATAGTGATTTCTTGGATGTTTGCCAATAAGTATTCACAACATGTAGCTGTGTTATAATAATTTCACAAGTATACTACATTTATTATCTGTGACTAAAACTTAACCACAAATTACAAAATAAGTAAGTAAATGCTTTGTTTTGTCCAGAAAGTAACTGAAACGTATCCTTTGTATGCAGACAGAAAAAGGAAATGTGTGGAAGAGTTCTTAAGCACTCTGTAGCCTGATATCCTCAGAAAGATTAGATGAAAAGTCATAGACTGCATTCAAAACCTTGAGGCATGCTGCATTAATCTTTTGCCCTGCTTGCACTTGTCCACTGAAAGCTCTTAGCTCAGATGTGTGCAGGTTAAGTGTGTGTGTAAAAGCTTGGTGAATGGGGATACTGAAACTGAGATTAATCTTCCCAGACTTCAGTCACCTAAAAGGTACCTCAGTTTAAGACAAGTGTCTAGGCTCCTTTGATAATTAATGACTTGAAACAGGTACTTCCAGACTGCAATCTCATCCAAAGGGTAGTTGGCTAAGAGAGGTCGATAAATTAACTATAGAGAGAAAAATTAGCTGTTAGCTGAAGTTAAGTGAAATGAAAGCGTCTCTGTCATCAGCTCTTCTGTGTGTGAACAGGTTCAACACGTTGTGGTCTAACACGTCTCTATCTTATTCCCATTGTCTGCACACGATGTTTGCACAGTGCTATATATAGATATATCTGAACCTTTATGTGAGTCAGATGCATCATGCTAACAACATAAGCCATATATGCACTTTCAAAGTCCAAGAATTTCTGAAAGAATTACGTGTGCCACCCCAACCATGGCTAATTTCTCCCACAGTGGACCCACCAGGGCTCAAGAACACAGTCGTGAGTGATATTATAAGTTAAGATCCTTCTTCTACAGATTGTTCTAAGTCTGTGTCCTGCAATCTCAAGGCAGGATAAAACTTGATACTGTCCTCTGAAGAGAAAGCAGACAACAGCAGTTCGGGGTGGGCTCGGATTTCTGAAATACTTTGTTTGCAAAGATACAGACATGTACTTATTGGAATTTATAAAAAAAATATAATATTTTCACAAGTCTGTCCAATAGGGAAATTTTATTGTGGTAATGAATTGTGCTATTTTAGAGCTTATTTTTATAATAACATCGCCTTACATTAATTAGCATAGTGCAAATGCAACTGTTTTACTATGTCAAAAGCTGTGTATCTCTGCAAGATAATATTCCACTTATGACCATATTCTATATGCACTATCTATTCTGCATAGTAGTGATGAACTGCTCAGACTATGCATTAGTGGTAGTGCAAATAAAGGTATTAAATCCAAAATACAGTAGAAATGCAGAGTCTTTCAGGGTAACTTGTAAAATGAATAAGAATTTAAAAGTAAAATGTGACTACAGAACTGTTTGCCATTTCACCAGCCTAAACCTTTGTGTTAGTACATAGAGTTGCTAACAAGGTAATTGTAAACCAGGCCAGTGCTTTTGAATTAAAACAAAACTGTGTGAATGATCATCAGAATAAAATAAATTACGCCAGTCACACTCAGAGTGATTGTTCTTAGATGCTGAAGGATATACAGTGATGGAAAAATATGCATTGTTCAGTGCTTTGTTTAACATGTTTGCTTTTTTCCTCACAGTACAGTGCTGTGGATACAAATCCTTTATCTGTGTATATTATGCAGCCCATCTGGAACAAAATTATTAAGGTAAGAATTCTGTTTAATGGAAATATCACATGATAATGTAAGAATTTGTTTTAAATACAGGATGTATTTTCATTTAAAAACACGTATTGATTAATAAAGATGAAATTAAGACATCTGTACAAAAGAAAACAAATGTTACAGGATATATAGGTATATTTAAGATGAGTATGTTTGGATTTTGAGGTGTTTTTTCTTAGAAAAACAAGGTTTGTTTATTTTTTTTCTGATGGCTTATACAAAAGGCATCCATTTCTTTTTTACATCTTTCTTTATTACATCTTTCATTAAACAGCTTTGCAGACATTGAAGGGTTTACTTAGTACAAATTATTTTTGTGCAGCATATGCTGCCTAACAACAGCATGGCTTTCTCTCTGTGCTGTGCACATGATTTTATGCAAGTGCTGTCTCATTTTCTCCCAAGGGTACTTGCTCGAGGGAGCTAGGCGTTTCTCTAAGAAGCTGAAAATGAGAGCGGTTACCATGATCACCATAATGATTGGAAGATGGCATCTCTTGAATGCTTTATGATCTGCAGTTTTTAAAAATAAAACCGCTCACAATTAGTTTTGCTGTTGTTGGCAAAAAAAAAGGCTGTATCTCAAATAAATATGAACTTTTATTGATCTCCAAGGAAGCAATGACTTCTGCATCTGCCTCTTTAGAGGAAATCTTTAGATTGGAGGAGACCTGAAAACAAACCTTTATACAAACAAAAAAGGATGTACGTGATCAGAGTGCTGTTGGATCTGCCATCTTTGAGTTCTATAATTCAGGTATTGCTTATGCTTGATTATTGCTTAGCAGGAAAATCATAAGCTCTCGTTCATAACCTCAATGTAATTTCATTAAAGTGTTTATATGACCTAACTTAATAATTAAAAAACAACCCAAATATGGTATGAGAGAAAAGCAATTCAAAGATGTGCGACTGGATTCAGTAATTCAGTTCAGAGACTGTTTTCATTTCCATCATAATATTGAGGAAAACAGTGAGGCAGAAAAGCCCTCCCCCAGCACTCTGGAGTCCAGCAAGGGAGGTGACCAGAGGCTTTACTGTGCACTTGCACTTTGGTTTAGGAGATCCTGGGTATTCATCTGCTACCAAATTGAAGGGGTAGTATTATCAGCAAAAAACTTCCCCTAGGGATAAGTTCTTCTAATGGTTGCAGGGTTTACCCAGAAGAAAAGCAACATTCTTGACTGTCCCTATGTAGCATAGGGTGATAGATCCTATTAAAAATGTGACATCTTAAGATTTTTTTAAACCTCCTTAAATTTAGGTGAGCATGATTTTGTTCACTTCTTGCTGGAGGAGAACCCAAACCAGAGCACAGGACTGAAAACCTATTTCAAAAGCTGGGAGATCTGAGTACAGAACCAAAGACCAGAGTGGGTGCTGTCTGTACTTTGGCATTTGGTTTGGTTTGAACCCTGAAGATACAGCAATGAGTGTTCTGCTTTGCCTTCTGGTGCAAGAGCATTACAGGATAATTCTCAGTGTTGTATCACAAGGATTTAAAGGGAAATGATATTGCTCTCAGCTTCTGTAGAAGTAGTCATTCTAACATTAAAAGATACTGCCACGTAAAATCAGAGTCCTGCAGAGGAGCTAGGAATGCACAGCTGCAGAGGGGAAAGCAGTATGAGATGGAGATTGCACTAGAGTCCTCTTGGTTGCTGCTAGAGATAAAAATGAGAACTGGGGGAGTACCAAACTTATTGGCCAAAATTTAACTGTTTGTAAAATATTAGTAGGAACAGAAGTTGCTAGAATGGTTTTGTTCCTGGCTAGATACTGAAACCAGGTATGGCAGTAACTGTTGTCCCAAACTCAGTCCAAGAAAATTCTGCTCATCTGTTCTCCAAGAAATACTTTTTTTCTCTTGAAGTGTAAGTAAAACAGTGGTATCGTAATAAATGTGATCAAATCTTATTGTTAGAAGAAGCTTTGAATGCATTTACTGATAACTGATTTTTTTGTAGCTTGTACCTGTTGTAAACATTATAACTGGGCTATGAGCGTGCTCTAGAGTATAATATTCTATGATCTAGAATATAATATTGAAGTTACATTTTACAATATATCATCTTATTTCTATTTAAATAGAACAGTTCATTGCAATAGGGAGATACAGTAAAGCTGGGATAATTTTTTAAGAAGAAAAATTGCATCTAATATGTTCATTCAAAATTGGGCAGTACAAGTGTGCTTCTTGATGACAGAGAGAAGTAATTTCTTTCAGTTCAGACATCCTAGTGCATCCATTTGCAGATATGAATCAATTATCTTTTAGTTTCTAATCTGGTGAAAATAAGGATTCCACAGGGACTATTTTACCAGATTCTAGAGGAGTTAAAAAAAACAACCTAAAATTCACAGAGCCAAAAAAAAAATCTATGAGAAGAGAGGCTTGAGATTTCCTAATTGCAACACAAGTTTCTCTGTATTCCGTAACACAGAATTCATTGTAAGATGTGTTTCCTGAGTTACGAGAAATTAAGAGCCTGACATTAAAGAAGATGTGGGAGTTTTTGAGTTGGGATGCTGACATATGTAAGGACTGAAAACATGCTGCCATAACCCAGCTCATTTACCTGTGGTAGGAAAGCAGAGAATTTGTGCATTTAAGTTAGAAATTCACCTGGAAATCATAGAATCATAGAATCGTTAAGGTTGGAAAAGACCCTTAAGATCATCGAGTCCAACCGTTAACCTATCACTACCAAGTCCACCACTCAACCATGTCCTCGAGCCCCACGTCTACCTGTCTTTTAAATACCCCCAGGGATGGGGACTCAACCACTTCCCTGGGCAGCCTGTTCCAATGCCTGACTGCCCTTTCGGTGAAGAAGTATTTCCTAATATCCAGCCTAAACTTCCCCTGGTGCAGCTTGAGGCCATTTCCTCTCGTCCTATCCTGAGCATTACCTGCCTCTCTTTCCTCTCCCAAGGACATCTTTCTTACGTACTGTATCATGTGCCCGTGTCAGTTTGAGTGTGATTTTTAGATGTATGTGCTTCAGAAACATGTTGAATCTGGTGCTAAAAAAGAAAGTGAAGGGTAATGTTTCATGCCTGGATTCTATAATGGGCTTGAAGTACTCTGAGATACTCCTGTCCGTGGCAGCTTTTCCATGTTGTATGAAACTATAGTAACACTTATGTGAAACTACAGAGTTAAATTAACTTTCTCTACACGTTATTTAAAACTATTCTAGTTATGCAACTATAGGTATTTCGTCTTTAAGTAATTCAATGCTCCGTCCTTTTGCCTTTAATTAAAATTTGTATTTTATAGTAAAGCACAATCGTGCTCTCTGGCAGATAATGGAGCGTATTACTTAGCTACTACACAAACTGAATATTTCTCCTCTATTTGTATTCATGAGAAATTGTATTTGTGCAGGACAATGAGAGGAAAAGGAGGAAATCCCACTGGGATACACAGGTGTATGCCAGCTTCACTGAAGTCAATTAACCCCCCCTCTGTTGCCTTTATGAACTTTGATTTTATCACTAGAATTGGGCATGAGTAGAATTTTAGCGGTCTCAAGTGACTTAGTTAAGGAATATTTCAAGCTTGAACAGAGCTTTATATAAATATGTGTACTTTAACGTTTATTATCCAAATAGACAGTTGATATATTAAAACATTTGCTGTTTGTATTAAGGCTTTTAGCGTGAATGGCTGTAGACCTGTTAAAACAGAAATCAGTTAGTATTTTGTGGGACTAGAAGTTTTTTAAAAGGTTCAAGCATGCAATGGTTTTGCCAGAGAGCAAACATGATTCTCCCCAGTCACACCTCCAGTTGTATTAATCATGTAGCGCATTGATATATTAAACTTCTACTGTCTGTTAATTAGATAATAAAGATTGCAACGTATCCTTCTCTAGGATACTAGTAAATTCAGGCTGTATTTTTCCAACATGTGTAAGAAGTTAATCTTTAACACTCTTTAATTTTCAAATTGTGAAATAGGGTGAGCGTAGCGTAATGCCAACCAAGAGAATAAGTGGCATTAAATATAACAAAAGGGATTTTGCAACTGGAATACTTTCCAAATACCTAGACAGATTATGTTTGGTAAGGATCAAAAGAGTGTCCTTAGGGGTTTAACTGCAGGAGAGGCTGTTTTCCCGAGGATGGATCTCCTGTAACTGTTTTTCATGCTGTGTCTACCAGCCAAAGGGATTGCAAGGATAGCAACATGCTTTGATGGTTTCCTTCTTAAAATACATGATGTTAGCAAGAAAGTGGGTTAAAATAACATCTTCATGTTTGCACAGTGTAAGCATAAATTATTTCCTGTAATAATAATGACATTGTGACTATTTAGAGTGATGAACCTAATTAGAAAGCAGACATTTATGGTGCCCCACTTTATTTAATAGTCAACAATTATTATGATTCATGCAGGAGAAATCAGTCATTTTGAAACAATGCCTTGTATGGCACCTGTATATCTGTGTAAACAGTTCATCCACAGGTTGTCTTACCAC
Organism: Platalea leucorodia; assembly: GCF_965183815.1. Taxonomy (NCBI): domain Eukaryota; kingdom Metazoa; phylum Chordata; class Aves; order Pelecaniformes; family Threskiornithidae; genus Platalea; species Platalea leucorodia. The sequence goes on from NC_138823.1 coordinate 46,711,371, forward strand.
GCTATTTTGATCTATGTTCTAGATTAAAAGAGACCAATCTAGATTTTCTTCAGCATCTGTCCTTCTTATTTCACATAAGGTCATAGACATCAGCCAAATTCCACAGCAGACGACTCATATCAAGCCTCCATCTTACCAAGTTTCGGCATCCCCAGGTAGCAAAACTGGGAGCTGTGCTGCTGTCGCCGCATGCTGAGCGTGCAGTCGATGTAAGGAGAGGGGACCGGACAGTGAAGGGTTCCTCCTCAGGTGTTCTCCTAAAGGAGCTTCAGGGAACATTTGCTGTTACTTCTTCTTAGGGATTTAGAATTGGGCTCTTGAAGATTCAGAAAGATAGATATGTTAAAATTTTTTATTGTAGCTGTAGGCATTCCGTGATGTATTTTAAATACTCTAAGAGCTGACATACAGTATTTTAAACTTAGTGATAAAATCCTGGTCATAAGGGAAGCACCTATCAGATTTAGTATTTTTCTCAATGTTATTAAAGAAAACATCTAAGCAATATAACTGAAAAATATTCAGGAATTTTCATCTTATTTTTTAAAGTTTACACTGTACATGATCAGTTGCACAATTTCTCCTGAATATTATTAATTGTTCTATAGTAGAAAAAGAGGATCTAATCAGGATAATTAATCAGTGCAAGCATTCAAATTCTATATGTGAATTTTTCATGTAGTAGTAGGATAGAGGAAATGTAAAGATGTATAAATAAGTATGTATTCATCTGTCTGTCCATCTAGCTACTCCAAAGAAATTAACAAAGCATTTGATTTAAAAACTATTATTAGTATCTGAAATTATTTAACTTATTTTTCTTTAATATTGTTTTGTAATATCTTAAAATGTTGGAGTACTTAACATACATTTTTCAGTCCTTAGGCACTCCAAAGAATTTGCTTATAAGCCTCCAATATTTTTATATTTTGAATACATTGATACTGTGTTTGAGTGACAGTAGCGGATGATACTTAGTATTTCTGCAAAATATATTCTGTCTAAAAATCACGTAGAAAGCTGTGTACGCTATTTCAGAAAATATTTTTGAGAAACTGTTACTTGGGAAGAGTGTTACCAGAAAGGATCCCTGTTGCAGTGTAAGGAATACCTTAAAGCCACAGGGGATGAATAGCTGAGAATGGTTAATGGGACAAAGAATTAGAGGCTCGGGTGAAGACACAGAGTCCTTTTCAGCACTCTACAAAGTCAAATGAATTAAGGGAGTGTTTATAATTTATGGCTAAAGAGGGAGACCCTGCAGAAAGTTACTGTCCAGAGAAGCAGGGAGCTGCTTGTAACAGGGAGTTCTTGTGGATCTAAAAGGGTAATGCATTCAGTGTCTGATTTTGTTGTTGTTTTGAGTTGGAAATTCTTAACGTGTTTTTGAAGACGAAATTTCCTTGTTATAGTGTGGGAATAGGACGCTTAAAAAATCCCGCCCTGTGGATGCTGAATTACCACACTGGGGTGCTGCAGTCTCTTTCCGTTGTGATACAGACAGTCGGGAGAAGCTTTCCTTGGTGGCTGGGAAAATAAGGGTAGTGTATAACATAAGAAATACGACATTTTTCAATGACATTTTTACTGCAGCCACAAAGATCGGGCAAAAGGATTACATTTGCAAATAAATTTAAAAAATGAAAACTGTGTTATAATTTGAAAATGGGAAAATACCTACAGATCTGAACATTGGTGATGTCACATGCAGGCTTCTTCTTTCCTAATAAAAAATAAAAAATATTTAATTAAAATAGAACTTACAATTTGAAATATAATTTTTCTTAGATTTCTTTCTTTTTCTTGACAGATGGTGCCTTTGTGGATTGCTCCCAACCTGTTAACATTCTCTGGATTTGTCATGATTTTAGTTAATTATTTTCTAATATCTTTTTATGACTGGGACTACACTGCCTCAGGTAAATATCCTCGTGTTGTAATTTTTCAGAATTAATGAGCTGCTTATGTCATACTTCTCAATGATGCAGGGAGGTATCAGACACTTCAATTGTCCACTCCTTCCCTTAATGAGGCTCCATGTGCCTATAGGAGGATCTGACCTCACACATGGCATTATAAATTTAGATAATTTTATTGAAAAACCTTATTTAATTTCATCCCTAAATATGGGTTTCAGCATGTGCTGCTTAAAGTCTATGATAGTATCCCATTTTATTTAAAGTGCATGCCAGGATTTAAATACACAGCCAAAAACCACCTTAATGTTCTTCATAAAATTTTCATTGATTTCACATTTCCTAATACCTAAATCCATGCCTGAATGAGTTAATTTCCCTTTCATTACTCCACCCCCCATTGAAGACTGCTTCTAGACAAAGAAGAAATAGTTTCTAAACAAATGTCTCTTGAAATTAGGACTTTTAAAGTCCAAGTCCATATTTGCTCCTCATGGCAGGCCAAGTCAAAATCTTTTTGGAGCTCATTGCTCCTGAGCGTAGGGCACGTTCAGTTCTGGGCTTCTCAGACCAGCTGTTGGAGCCTACCGAAAGTAGTAAGCATCTCCCTGGTGATTAATATATAAAAATCTTTGCTTTTCTTTAAACTAGACAATTTGGTGAACGCTTTTATTTCCTGAAACAATTACGTTTGGGGTTTTTTTGCTGCCTTTAAGTTCTTACGCCTGTCGTTAGGTTCAGGAGGTACCCTCTGGCGTGAGCTGTTTGTACATTTACCGCAACAATTCTAGAGGCAGGGATACTTGTTAGCAGTTTTGGTTCAAAAATAATCCTGTATGAGCATTAAGTTTTCAGGACCAGCATGTTATGTAGTTATCTGGCCTCATCCTTAAACACTTGTTTTTTTATCAATGCAGCTACTAAGTTCTGTAATCAAAGAGCATCCAGCACACATCCGTTAATGGGATAATTTTATCTTGGCACATTCCCAGTAGATACACGTTGAACTTTGAAATGGTGGTTAAGTCTGTTAGAGTTGAGATTTCTAAGTGCAAGCCTATTCTTGATTTCACATGAGAATAGTGCCCATCATTTCTCAACTGATTGAAAACGTTCATGCAACCTAATGAGCCTTTTGCGTATCATATATCAATCCCATACCTAGGATCAGAAATAGAAGACTTAATTTCCTGGACAGCTGGTTTTCATTCTACAGTTTGAAAATTTGCAGGTAGGAGGCAGGAATTGTCATCTTTTCTTTCAGAGTGGCAAGATGAGGCATTGAGAGAAAGGTGGTCAGGGCAGTGCTTTAGGTAGTGGCATCTCCCCGTTCAGCAAGGACACCCTTCTGTGTGCAGGTATTCCCAGTGTTCGGTGCCGAATGCCAGTAACCTGAGAGGGCTTTGCATATACAGTGGTTCCTAGTGCTGGTAGAGTCCTTCTTGGATTATGTTTAAGTTAAATAGAACGCTCTTTGGAAAGAGGATTGATTTCTTTAAAAGAGCAACAATAACCTTGGGTTATTGCGATCAGCAGAGCAATAACAGAACCTTGGGTTCTGCCCAATTCAACTTTCTTTTCCAGTTTCATTTCCTTTTTTCAATGAAAAAAAGGGTGCTAATATCTGTCCTAGGACAAAAGTTTCTGGACAAAAATTTCCTGTTCAGATAGTAAAAGTGCTATACAAAACCCACGGTAGTGCTAATAAGAATAATCACACTTGAAAACTACTTTGTTTTTATATTTAAATATTACATAAACATTAACTAATTTGCTGATGGATAGTCTTCCCATGACCTGTGAAAATTTTTGCCTAGTTACTATCATTATTTGTGCAACACTAGAGTCATTTCAGGACCAAAAAACCTCTCCCTTACCTTCTCTCCGTTTTGGTATAAACACATTCAAGCCTGCTCGTTGCTTCTTTGATAGAGCTCACTGGTGACTTAAGGTCAAAAACAAATATTTCAATCTGTTTGACGTAGTGGCTAATCAGTGGCAGCTTGCTCATATGTATATGCCTATCTCGGTGGACTTCTTTGATGTTAACCACTGTTACACTGACTTACTACCCGATTTATTTCAGGTACCAGTCCTGGACTTGTTCCCACCTGGGTGTGGCTGTTCAGTGCTTTTACCACCTTTTGTGCTTACGCTTTAGGTAAAGTACAATGAAATAATTTACACGTCTGACATCTTCATATAGTTTTATCTACTAGTTCATTAGTGCTCAGCACTATGAAAATTAAGAGGATCCTGGATAAATTATTGATCTCTCTTCAAAACTATTCTCTGAGATGGAAAAAAAAAAAACAAACCAACAACAAAAATGAGCCATAAGGCTTAAACAAAAAAAAAGGCAATTTAAAATGATATATTAGGGGTTCTATGACTGTTGCGCGTATCTCTCTTGAGAGTTCAAATTGTTTTAGAGAAACAATGGATATCATTACCCAGCAGCAGTCATTGCTGTTGGATTTCATAAAAATCTTTGTCCCTCAATGATGATGTTCTGAGAAGCGCCCTGACACGTGCATTAGCAAAGGGTGCTTTCAAGGATGGGGAAAATAAAGGGCAAAGCAGAGAAAAAGGAAAATGAATGTAGCATTGTGTTTTAACCTGTTAGGCACTTCAGTGCCTATGGCGTGTGTCAGGAGAGATGGTATGAATGTGGTGACAGGCCTGAGCTTCCTATGGAGATGGAAGTATCGTTTTTTTTCTTTCCTGTTGCTGTTTTTCTCCCATAACACCTATACCTCATTTGCAGTTTCATATTCCATTTTTACTTTTTATATCATACCATGACTGTATTTTTAGGTACATGGCATCTTGCTGTGCAGTGGTGTGAAGACATAGACCTGAACTGATGCAGATCTGGGAGTGAGATTCACATTAGCATGGCTTTCTTGCTTTCTCTTCCAAAGCTAACTCATTCCAAACGAGTCTCTCCACAACATGGTGCAACAGAGCTAATTTTTTGGGGGGACTCAAGGTGGCATATTTATGTGGACTGCACTGTGCCGTGTAAACGCACCCTCTCTTTTGGAGCTGGTTCTTATAAGGCCCTGCATTGCAGAGTATAGCATACATTTGTGTGCCAGGCTAGATATAAATGTGTTCTAGATGTACACTGCGGTGTTGTGCAAAGATGCTGGCCTCGTTTGGTATCAGACCCACGCGTGTAGAGCCATCTTGATTAACCTGGGTGTATCCACTTGTGCAGACATCTGCTGCTGCATTGTGAATGCCTTGCCATTTCTATTCAAGTGGCGAGTTTGTGCCAAAATTATTTTGTCCAGAATTTCTTTGTATTTTTACCATAAAAGTCATTGGGACAGCCGTCCCTTGAAGCTGACTGCCAGTCAGATTTCCCTAACAGCTCTCTATAATCATTAGCAGAAGCAGCAGTTTCTTTTTTGAAAACCATTCTTTATGTAATTGTAGGAAATTTAATGAAGTGGCTATTGTTTCATAAATAGGAATTACTTATCAGAGCTGTTAGTGTATGATACCCCAGAAAGCTCATTGGAAATTCAGCCTCTGAGGTTCTTAATGTAGATGTTATTTGCCAGTGAGGCCTATAGTTCCTAACACTTGGAAGACAAGGAATATGATGTTGACAGTCAAAGCTATAATGAACTGATGTATATGTAGATTTTTGTGTCTGCTGTCCAAGCCACTTCATGAAATATTTAGTCTCAGATTTAATTCTGCATGGCCAAAGTTTTCCCTTTGGAAGACTGCAGAGAGCCATAATAACTAACCAAATATGCAGCTTTAATCTCTCTCAGCTTCTTTTTAATGACACAGTTACTCTCTCCAAATTCCCTAGCATGCTGCTCTTTTCCCCCCCTCTTTGTTAAGGTGGTTTGGTATCTTTTCCCTTTCCGTAAAATGGAATGTTCCTTGCTGTAATTGTGAATTCCACTATTTAAAAGTTATATAAACTTTAACAAAACTGAAGGTTTATGAATGTTCATGAGACAAAATCATAATATAATAATTCTAAAGCACTGGAAGCGTGGGACTGCATATGTCCGCTATTGAACATACACCATTGTTGGCATGAATGATTTCAAACTGAAACCTAAACCAAAATATTTTCAGTCTCTTAAAAAGCTAGTGAAACCACATGGAAAATGTGGGTAAAGATTTGTGAAAATCCAATTTTACATATGTCTTATACAGTTCCTCTATTTTTCCCCGTGTCCATTATAATTAGAAGCACTGTATTTCATGACACCATTATAAGCCTATAAACATAGTAAAATGTTCCTACAAAATGAAACCCACGCTTTCACTCCTGTACATATTTTAGTATCTAATTTGAATACTATTTTGTGACAATGTAAAATAATTTATGAACAGACCAATCTTCTATCATTCTCATTAAAAAATTATTACCCCTATAACTGAATTCTCTCTGATTTGGGATAGTTGTTCTTGAAATACGAAAGACCATATACTGTTTAGGAACGTTTACATACCTATTTGCTAGTTAAGTTTCGGAAGCATCCTAAAATGGACTAAAGAATTTCTACATTTGTAACAACACTATTCAAGTAACTTCAAGCTTATACACATTTTTCTTTCTGCATTTTTCAGTAAGATGCTGACAATTCAATGGCAATGTTGATGGAGAGAGAATGCGGCTCTAGAAGGGGGCAGGCCATATTTGAAATCCTCTATGAGATCTTTAATTTTCAGAGTTGTGAGAACTGTCTCAAGAGATTTGTATTTGAGTGGAGGATATCTCACAGATGTTTAGGTATTACAATAGGGAGATAGTCTAAAATCTGTACAAAATGAAATCCCATGTTTTCCTGGTTTAGATCTCTGAAGTATATTTACGTTAAACAAAACTCAGAGTACTGCCAAATAATCTGGAGAAGTAAGTAGCATATGATCTATAGCAGCTGTGGAGTCTTTGGTCTCACTCTGCTGAGTTGTATCTCTAGTCAGTTTTGGGTTACTGATGCTATCAATAGCTAATAATTGTTAGCTATAGTACCTTCCAAGTAACATTAAAAAGAAAAAAATTCTCCATGTTATTTTGAGAGTCAGGAAAACAATAAGTAATGTGTAAGGTTTGTTCTACATACTTTTGCCTAAGAGGCTCATCCTGCGTATTTACAATTAACTAAGAAGAAAATGTTTCTATTTCTCACCAGTACAGTCTCAGAGAAGAGACTAAAGCTATGGTTGGACAGTACAACTAAGAAAGGTTACAGCTGCTAGACCCCCTGCCTCCTCCCTGCATTTACCACCCCTCCCTTATGCCATCTCCCTTGCTTTTTGTACCATTCACAGGATCAGTTCTGTTCAGTGACCCAGAAGAAAACATAGTGTTTGCTGTCTTTCCACCAGCTGAGCAGGCTGCAGGGCCTCTCCTGTTCAACAGCAGTGAACTCTCAGATGGACTCAAACCATATTGTCCAACTGCATTCTCAGTGAGGTCCAGTACAGTGTTTGGGCATCTTTCAAGCACTTAAGTATTAAAAGTGATCAACACATAACTCACCTTAACAGTAAGGTATTCTCAGAATCATAGAATCATTTAGGTTGGAAAAGACCTTTAAGGTCATCAAGTCCAACTGTTAACCTAATACTGCCAAATCCACTACTAAGCCATGTCCCTGAGCGCCACGTCTACACGTCTTTTAAATACCCCCAGGGATGGGGACTGAACCACTTCCCTGGGCAGCCTGTTCCGATGCTTGACAACCATTTTGGTGAAGAAACTTTTCCTAATATCCAACCTAAACCTCCCCTGGTGCTGCTTGAGGCTGTTTCTTCTGATCCTATCGCTTGTTACTTGGGAGAAGAGACTGACCCCCACCTCGCTACAACCTTCTTTCAGGCAGCTGTAGAGAGCAATAAGGTCTCCCCTCAGCCTCCTCTTCTCCAGACTAAACAACCCCAGCTCCCTCAGCCGCTCCTCATAGGACTTGTGCTCCAGACCCTTCACCAACTTCGTTGCCCTTCTCTGGACATGCTCCAGCACCTCGATGTCCTTCTTGTAGTGAGGGGCCCAAAACTGAACCCAGTACTCGAGGTGCTGAGTACAGGGGGCAATCACTTCCCTAGCCCTGCTGGCCACACTATTCCTGATACAAGCCAGGATGCCATTGGCCTTCTTGGCCACCTGGGCACACTGCCAGTTCTTGTATCCTAAGATTTCAATTGAAAGACTCTTTAAAATGTTATGTAGGCACACACACAAATAAATTTTGTGAAATTTACTCTTGAGGCCGCCATGTAACTGTTAGTCATTGAGGCATTCAGCATCAGGCAACCTACATGCCTTAGTGAATCTACCCTGCAAGCGATCTGACGTCTCAGAGGGTCCACAATGGATGGGCGAGAAGCCCTATGGACACTTTTCAGCACTTTCATTGAGAAACTGATTGCAGGGACTGACATAAATATGTTTAAAGACCACTGGGGACAAGTAATTACGAATGTCTTTCTAAAGCTTGTAAGGAAGGTGGCATTTAGTTTAAGAGCTGAGGTAAAGACAGAAAAATTACTGGATAACTGAAGCAAATATTTTACAAGCAATCCTAACATGTTGGTATTGAAGGGACTGTTGTGCTTCAGTTTGCTGTCATCGATGTATTTTTCCCATATGTTATATAGGCAGTAGTGAAGCGTATGTGAAGAAAATGACTCCTTTTGTTGTGCTCTAATTCTTTATTTCTTTTCCTTTCCCAATCCTTCTAGACTCCATAGATGGGAAACATGCTCGAAGGACTCAGTCCAGTACTCCTCTGGGAGAATTATTTGACCATGGGCTGGATAGCTGGGCTACCTCCATTTTTGTGCTTTCTTTTTTTTCTGTCTGTTCCCGTGACAATGGGAAGACTGGAGTTTCTGTATATACAATGTATATATATTTAAGCATTGTCTTGTTTAACTTTATGTGTTCACACTGGGAGAAATATAACACAGGAGTTCTTTTTCTTCCTTGGGGATACGATATAAGCCAAGTGGTAAGTATTTATCATTCCTGTTTTCGTTTTATTTTTTTAACTATGTTAGTGTTTTCATAATATTACAGAAATAGAAAAACAGAGCTCAAGGCAAATGTATTTGGCCAAGATTTTGAATGTGAAATAGCATAACCCTAAAAGTAATTCAGAAATATTTCCTGCATTTGCAAAGAAGGGACGCTCTCAAGCAAATTGTCAGCATCAGAGATTCATTGCCTTGCAGGAAAAAAAGGCTTGTGGCAAGCCTAGCAGTCAGATAGTACCCATGAGAATGTCATTCAACTGCATTTGATTTGTGGTATTAACAAAAATTATTATGCTATCTGAAGCCGTAAGCAGTTTTCCCACCAACACTAGGTTCTGAGGCATGATGTGAACTAGTCCAAGTAGTATTTATTAACAGTAATTATACAGTTATACAATACTAGACCTCAATTCTACCACCTCTTACATCGAATGTGGTAATGGAAATAGTGTTGTACCTACACAGTGAGCATTAACTGTTGTCAAGTGCGTTTTACCCTTGGAAAAAAAGCCAGTCATACCATTAGAGGTTTCCTCTCTGGGAATGGCGTTCAGTAACATGAATTACGTATCAGCCCACAGCCAGTCCCCAGCTGAGTTCTTGACCAGCTTACAGCCCTACCTTGAGGTGGACCTCTTCAGAAACATGCCCAGGGCACCACGGTGAGCGGTGGCCTCAGTGCACAAATGAATAGCAGCAGTGGTATTAACAAGCTCATTGCACTGCCAAGGGCCCAGTGCTGGGATTTCTGGGCTGGCTTATCTATTTCTTAGATAGCCAGGCTCTTGCAGCCTGAAGAGCACAGTCCCAGTCTTCTGAGCTTCCTGTCACAGGCATGAGATGAAAGGTGCAGCCAAATATACATAATTGAAAAGAAGTTTGACAAATATTCAAATATGTGTTTTAATGAAAATATAGTATTTGAATTAATGGCTGCAGATGTACTGCTGTAAACATAATCAGAATCCAGTGGTTTGAGAACAACTCAGAGATGGTGGTCCAGCTGTGGTGCATCTGTTTTGTCCCCTAGAAAATAGGTTCTGGGAGAAGAAGTTGGCCCAGGACTAGAGACATTAGGCGGCCAGCTGGTCTACAAGTTTCAGCCATGTCTGTGTAAGGCTTCTCAGTGAAGTTCTTCCAGCAGGAGAGGAATAGCTATGTTGAAACCAATTTCACTTGTTGCTCAGATGATCGCTGTAGATGTACATGTGAATGGTTAGAAAGCTCTTTTGGATTGCTACAGCATCCGAACTGGTTAAATATGGGAGTGGGTATCAACTAGCGGAGCAGTACTGCTAACTCTGTCAGTGCCTTTTAGTGACCTATGCCTCTGTCACTGCTTTCCCATCTGGGAAATAATGGTAATAACATTTCCCTGCCTGACAGATTTGTGGTGAGGCTGAATTTCAGTAAAGTCTGTAAACTGCTTTGATTAACTGGGGTGCAAGGTGCTAACAAGTGCTATTTCCTGTTCCCTCTGATGCTGCATTGCTGTCCTGCGTGCTTGCTTTCTAGTCACTTCTGTGATGATTTGCCTACAGTCAAAATGATGAGCATATAAATGTAAGGATTTTTTGATGCCGTATAGCGCAATCATCAACAGTGGTGGAAGACTGTACTATTAAAATGTCTGTATGTCAATTTTCCCATCTGTAAAAATTAGCTTTTGTAGTTGTGATTGCCTATCAACAAAGACAAGACAGGATTTGTAGATCAAGGTAGTATTTTTTCCATTAGTCCAAACTACATTTCACACACACCAGAAAGTACATAACGTTTTTTTTTCCAGCTGTACTGACTAGCCTAGTAAAAGATCTTAATTCCCCTACAAACATTGCCTTGCTCTTGTTTTGTAAACCCATTCAGCAAACTTTGTATGATGTGTGCACTGTGAAAGGTACCTCTTCATCTCCAGCTGCTTGGAGGAGAGGATACTGAGGGCATTAGCAAATGGCTGACGATGAGTAAGAAAGGTAACATTCCCCTTGCTGGTTTTCCCCCGCACTTCTCTGCCAGATATTCCCACAGTCACATTCAGAGGCAGAGAGGGTGGAAGCACTCGCAAGCTGCTTTCAGACTAATTCCCAGCATTTAGTTCACTGTTCCCTCTGTGGTGTTCCTAGCTGGATTGCTGCATGAATGTGCCTCTCTGCTCTGTCTTCAAGAATTTCACCGACAACATGATGCTATTGCATTGGCATGTCAGACATTCAGGTGGTCTAGTCCCCTGCTTCTGCTTTTAAAATTTATAGTAGCCAGGAACTTTGGACTTCGTTATCACCACAAAGCTCAGGAAATACATTAATTAGTATAAGTGTGCAAATAGATAACTGTTGACCTTAATGAAAGCTTAACTGGGACGTAGCTCCCAGGACACTCCTGCTGAGTCAGCTCCACTGTATATAAACACAGACAGCCCGCTGACTGGCTCTGCGTTAACTGTGGTATAAAAAGAGCTGCTGTTCCTCATGAAAAAATGCCTCATTATAAATAGAGAAATTTGTGGGACTTATGCAGATCACATTTTGCTGTGACTTGATGACTCGTCAGAATTGGTAACCTAATTGCGCTAGCTGGGCTGTAATTGGCACTCCAATTAGCTTTGATTACAGCAGATGGCCATTTATAGGAAACTGTGGTGTGTAAACTTGAAAAATGGCTGTAATGTGTCTGAGAGATGCTTGGTCAGAGGACTGTTATGTTTGGGGATCCAGAGTCAAGGAGGAGGCATCTGCAACAGTGAAAACTCTTCCCCCATCCTCCCTCCAGCACAAGGAGCTATCTCCTGCTGGCTCCTCTGCGGGCAGAAAAAGATGCAGGGAGAGGAGCCTCTTTACGCCGTATCATCTAGACAATTTTCATGCACTTTCAAGTAAGCACAAACCCCCAAAAGTCATGGGCTGAAGAGAAGACTAAAAAAGAAATCCTTGCTATGTTCTTGGATACATCTTGTCACAGGCCCAACCAAAGAAAGCTAATACCTGCAAATTAAGTTTCTTGGAGGAAAAAAAGGACAAAGCTTTCCTGAGAAATGAAAATGTCAGCCTTCCTGCCATATGTTAATTTTCACAGACGTCCTCTGGATTGTTCTAAAATCTATTTTTGTCCTGAAAATTTTAATATTCCCTTAATGAAGTACTCCCCTAATCCTGCTGTTGCTTTTCATAAGCCACTGCAGTTGAGTTCATAGTAGGGGAACAAAATATTCATTTATCTTTAATATGATGTAGCGATATTTCTGCTTATATCAGTGCTGTCTTAAGTGCAACAGGGAGGTAGCCTTTATATTCTTAAATAAAAGTCTAAAAGTGAAAATGAGAGCTGCATGAGGGCTGACCCAGACAATTCCACGCTCCCTCCCCTTGCTCTCCCCAGCCAGGAGGGCAAGCTCGAGAAAAGCACAAAAGCACAAGTTAGCAAGTGTGAAAGGCAAGAGGCAGCTCTCTGTGGCCCTGCCCTAGCTTTGTAAGGAGAGGGTGACCAGAAATCTTTAACAGTCATAGAATCATAGAATCACAGAATCGTTAAGGTTGGAAAAGACCCTTAAGATCATCGAGTCCAACCGTTAACCTAGCACTGCCAAGTCCACCACTAAACCATGTCCCTAAGCACCACGTCTACCCGTCTTTTAAATACCCCCAGGGATGGGGACTCAACCACTTCCCTGGGCAGCCTGTTCCAGTGCCTGACTACCCTTTCGGTGAAGAAATTTTTCCTAATATCCAACCTAAACCTCCCCACAGGCATGGATGCTTGGACCATAAGCCCCAGGTTTTCGGTTTGAGATGCTTTCCCAGCTGGTTCTGCCCGATGGCTTTGGATGATCCCACCTAGGTTCTCGGGGGGATCACTCTGCTTGCCTTGAAACTCTGAATAAATTAAGTATATGATGCAGGTAGCAACTTACACATTGTAGAACTTACTTTTCTCCTTCTTTTCAGTCAAAACAGGGGAAGAGGTTTTTTGGATGTCATATACCAGGTTTTCTTTTGAGAAGCAGTTTACAAAACTCATGCTGAAATATGTTTCATATGACCTTTTCCCAGGAAGTACTGTGGCAGCCAGTGCTTCAGGAACTGGAAGAGAAATCCCAAGCAATGCAAGTGCATATCACATCTTTTAAAAACTTCTGTCTCTTCAGAGGGGCAAAAAAAGTCTCTGTTAAAAAGAAAAATGAAGACGCAAATGTGTCGTTCTTTGGTCATGTTATCAGGATTCAGAATCTTTTTTATTTTAGTTAAAAAGATACTTGCTTTCAGAGTTTTTCTAATTTGAAGTGTCTGTGGAAAGCATAGCCTTTCTTGTGAAGAAATAATATCGATTATTATTTAGTTCCAGAGGTAGGAGCGCACTGGAATTGTTGAAGTAAAAGAACCGATAGCGGTGTGGAAGCAGTGCTGGCCAGGCTGTGGTGTCTGCTTCCAGCTGCCTCCTGACACAGCTGGAAACCGAACTCGGTACTCGGTTACCTGAGGGAAACCCCATAGTGTATCCATGTGAAATTTAAACTGAAGAACCTGCGGTGCACAGGCTCTTTCTGCAGTAGATTTATTCAGTCTTAACCACTCAGTTACGATTCTACTCGAACCTTTCTTGGTTAATTAATCACATGCCTTTAGCTGTTTACCTATCACATACTGCATGTCTAAATGCAAAATGACCTTTTTAAAAGACATACAAAACCCTATTTTTATAGGCTAAATTTGCAGCCTTTAATGATTTATTGAAAGAAAAAATACTGAGAAAAAAAATAAAATGGAAAAATTAGACATCACGCTAAACCTAACTCCTGTTGAAAACACTTGTAGGAAATCATTAGTTCTTACTTTTTTAGAGAAGCGGCACATTTATTTTCAGAGGAAAAAAGCACTCTTGTATTTTAAATGACTTTGCTCTCTAGACATTCAGTTTGAGCACTGTGTTAATGGAAAATACTTCAACACATGAACGATTAATGTTATTGGGATATGCTAGTGAAATTGAATATTACAGTAAAATTAATGTCATTTTTTGTGGAATCATAAAGATTTTAAAAGCATAGCCAGAATATTTTTAAAAATAGATGAGAAAATGTGTGATTTTTTTTCCTGTGTAGTACATCATACAGCATACTCAATGTGCCTGTGTGTAAAACAGAAATCGTAAATCATTAGGGAGAAAAAAAAATGTATGTCCACACATGCACAATCTAGAATATTTTGGTCACAAAACTTACACCTGCAGTGGTGGAAAGACATGAAAGAGATGGTGATTTTAAAAAATCAAATATCTTAGAGAACAATTAAAAGGCTACAAGCTAGGAGATTTTGAGGAGTTATACTGCCTTATAGAATTTTCCCAATGTCACATTAAAGTAGTAATATTCTGATTTTACAGAGCGACAAAGATGACTATGTTGCTGTGATTTACAAAATTGTGACAAGATAGGGAGCCACTGCTCAGAAGCCAGCTGTCCTGCTGTTCAGCCATATCAAAGGGCCTACAAATTAACACCATGTATTTCCAGATTTTTGTCTGCATAAGTCCTCCTCCTCCTCACAGATAAGGCCTTGGCAAGCCAAAAATTTTCCTTGTCAGCTGCTGCAGTGAGTTGGAATCCAAGGCTGTATACGTCTGACACTAACTGCTATATGGCCCTTTTTTTTTTTTATTTAATTTGGACTTCTCATTTTACAAAAGATTGCAATTATTTTTGCTTGCTAAGGACTACATTTATATCTGAAAAGTACTAAAGCCATTCGATGCCAGAGAGATGAGTAAAAAAAACCCCGTCTTTTCTTAAGTAGAATTATTCAGTTGCACTTAGGAACACTGCTTTACATTTTAATATTTTTTTTTTTTACCAGCAGTGCCTTTAAAAACAGTTTATACAACTGATTAACATGCTTAGCTTTTGTCTAATAATTTTGAGAATCTTCAATTTTTGCTAATATAGCTTAGATCAAGGGACGCAGCCATTCCAGCTGTCTAAAGGAGGTCTTTGAGACTGCCTCAGCGAAGTCAAAGTTATGAGTCCTTAAAAAACGACATACCAAAAATTTGAAGCCAAAGAGTGTTTTTTCATAGACTACATCTGTTAAATAAGAGGCAATCTCAACCTGTGAGTGCTGCATCCCCAAATCCCAGGGCAGGGGATTCCCCCGAGAGAGCCCGTTGCATCGACGCTCCTGTTCCTGGAGGTGTGCTGACATCTGACAGCGATACTCATGACTGCACTGCCAGAAGTACTGACTGTAATAACGGATAATTCTGAAGTTCCTCTTTTATCACTTGCCAAAAAACTCTGTTCAGAATTCAATGTGTGAGGGTAAGTTCAGGCTCCACCAAAGCCAGCTGGAGTTTTGCCATCAACTTTGATGGGGCCAGGAGTCCATCCATCATGTCTTATGGATAACAATGCAATTTCTTCAGAAAGCCAAATGTTAACTCTCTTGTCGTCGGTTGCAAAACCCATTATACACATCATTTAGACCAA
Source organism: Platalea leucorodia (assembly GCF_965183815.1). NCBI lineage: Eukaryota > Metazoa > Chordata > Aves > Pelecaniformes > Threskiornithidae > Platalea > Platalea leucorodia. The sequence continues at coordinate 46,726,779 of NC_138823.1, forward strand.
AATTTGACTCACTGTCTTCAGTGGTCCTAGATGTAATGCTCATACTAGTGCCTGCTCTTCGTTGCAAATCTGTTGTCCGCTTGTTCTTGCAGAGGCAATTCAAACATCCAATTCTGCAATGCCACATTCAAGCAAAACTCTTAAAGAGCTACATACTGATAGGGCAAGAATCTTGAATTTAGAAACAGAGAAGTAAGTGAAGTCAAATATAGTGATATCTACGTGTGATAGAGAGTTTAAAGGACATCAGTGTTCTGATACTAATCTGGGATCTTAAACAGGCTGTTATCTAAAAAAGAGATTTTCAGTGTACCTTTAAATTAAAGCAATTAATTTAATAGAAGAGTGGCAATGTGTTTATTGAAGCTAAACATGAAGAAAAAACATAACATAGTAAAAATGAGTATTTAAAAAAAAAGAACAAAAACATAGTAAAATCTATCATACAGGTAAAGCTGGAAAATATTTGTCATCCCAGAGTGAGAGGCTGTATTGAACGGAAAATATAAAGGTTACTGAATGTTACCTGGGAATAAATAGATGAACATGCAGTCTTCTAAATGGCATTACAATGAACATAGTTGTTTTAATTTAAAGCTAAGGTAAATGTTCACGACTCATTCTTAATCCAAGTCTAGACTAGTTGAGGAGGTTGAGACAAGTAGCATGAAACATAACCCCTTATGAGTCCTAAAGCAAAACTAAACAGCTGAGGACAAAATAGCCTAGAGAAAGAGTCGGGGAGCAGTCCCGCTAGCTGGGTGCACGGCAGCAGAAGGGGCGGCAGGGGGTGGTGGGTGGCCCGGGCTGAGCCAGGAAACCGGTTTCAAGGGAGAGCGGGGCCCCTTGAGGTGGGATCAAGGGCACGAGGGCTTGGGAAGCACCGCATCGTGTTCAGTACGGCATTTGCACGTTACACACCTAAAATGGTAAAACTTCATCAGTTTGTGCCATAAATTGTAGGCGGTGCTGCTACAGGTCATACAATGGGTGTGAGAGGTATTGCTATAGGAGCTATAGGGTTTTGACTGTATTAAGATTTCTGACCTCAACTGGGTCACAAAATTAACTCTGAAGAGAGAATAGAAACTGCATTTACATCTCTACTGAAACTGGTGGCACTTCAGCAAGTGACTCATGAGTCTTGTGTATGAATCCTTTCACTCCTAATGATGTTTGACTACTTCTTTTTTTTATGTCCTGTGATGATGTTATCTGTCAAAGAAATTAAAAATCAGAGAAGGCTTCAGCTCTCTCCCTTCTTTTTATTTCTTCACATTCAATTGAATTTTTTTATTATTTGAGGTGAGCTTAGATTTTTTTTCCCCTCTCAGTTATTCTGATATGATCAGTTCAGGGGGCTGAGCTGCAAAAATAACCACATGGCTCATTCTGAAGTCTGGATGCAAATGCAAGAAGGTGCATGTGCAGCGGGGAGACCTGGTATGAAGAAGGGATTTAGAAATTAGGTGTTTTGGAAAGGCAAGTCAGTTATACTTACCACACACAAACAGATGCACACATTAGCAGAGAAGTTGCTTGCTTACCATATTTCATACGTTCTAAATAATTTTGTTGGTGACACTGGAAGCTGCTTCATTGCTTAGAAGTAATTGTTTTGGGGTGGCAGCATAAGGTCCTGTAAATTGAAGACAGGAGGAAAATAACAGATTTTTTTTTATTCTTGCATTTGTATTAAGATGATAAGTGAAATTCTGTACCTTTAGAAGTAAAACACTGAAAATATATGTTATCCTTTTTCTATAGGTATTAATAGCAGCATACCTGCTCACTGGTGCTGTTGGTGTGGAAGTCTGGCAGAAGCCTCTCCTATTTGGTTATTACATTACAGACGCATTAGTAATCTTGCTTATAGGTAAGTGTCCAGATCCATGCAAAACTGTACTGCTTTTTATTTATTTTGATTAGCTATTTCTTATATATTTTCTTCACATTTTTTTTTCCTTTTATAAGTGTTGGCTAGTCCAAAAATGACACAAATAGAGCTGATTAAAGGGCTAATACTGAAAAACTTTAAAAAAGTAGATCATTTTGGAAACATTTTTCCTCACTTAATTACTATCTATCTATCTGTTGCACACAAATAATATAGAAAATGTTCCTTATCTGCACGTGCAGTTCAGTGCAGTGTGCTGGCTGGCTGGCTGGCTCTCAAAGTCTCAGGAACTCCTCGTGTCACTCAGGTAAAATGTCGCTCACATTTACATGTATTATCAGTTTAATGTTTTGGCCTGCAGCGCACTATGCTCCAAAACATTATGGATAGAAGGAATAAAGGCATTATTTAAATAATCTTAGGAGGCACAACTGTAAATCTGAAAAAGAGCCAGGTGGTTTCTAAGTTCTTCTTTAGAATTACTTTCTGGCAGAAGTGATGCATTTTTCATATACAGCAATGGCCTATTTGCTCATTATTTGATACTGTCAGTGTAGTTTGAAATAACCATGGAACATTTTTCAACTGCTACAGCTAGACTGAGAACAAGAGCAGTTACATTTTGATGAGTTAAAAACATGGTAATCTGAGCTAAAAATGTGTGTATGCGACATGGTTTTGATGTGTTGCTTGGAAGGTGAAGAAATTAGCATATACATTTTAGGGATTTTTATATGAGCATACAAGTGATGAGAAGAGGGCACCAAAAAGAGTGTTTGACACAGGCAGTCTGGACTTATATCCCAAGAAATGTCTTCAGTCCTTGAGCCAAATGGAGAGCTGGATATAGGCGCTCACCCAACGCTGACTCTAACTAGGAGCTATCTGAGCATTTGGGGGGGGACTTTTGAATCCACTGCATTGGCATGTGTTCTCACCACCCTTTCCCATGGAGAGGTCTTCAGCAGGTACCACCTCCAGCTTCAGCCGTGCTTCCCAGAATTCCCGGATTGGAAAGGACCCTGTGTTCAGGCTGTGCTTTCTAATGAGCAGCATGTACACGGACATGGTTTTGACAGTCCTTTGTGCTTTACCCAGAGTGTAAAACTGACCGTGTGTGACCAAGATTGTACAGTCTTTCTTTTGGTCAGGCCTGCTTTAGGCACTCTGAGGAAAAGAAAGAAAAGAAGAAGGAAAAAGAGTGGTTGTGTTTTCAGTAGTCAACAAATTACTCAACTTGACAGAGGCGTAGCTATAAAATGCCCTCTGGTGGCTGGCAGGGCACTGAGGGATAGGGAGTGATTTGTGCTGTCGAAGGAGCACCGCAAGTCCGGGAGAGATGGATGCTGGCTCTCCCAGAATCGGCGGGTTAGCGTTGGCGCTAGGCGCTAGCATGGGCTCGTCCATCGAGCACGCTTGTTCTGCGCTACGCACATGGCTGCTTTCGTGCCTGTCACTAAGGCGCACGACAGCCCGCTCAGTGAGTACACGGGTGGCTTCCCTTGCACTTGGGAAGCCATGGATGAAGGTTTAATTCAAACTGTTCAAGATATTAGGAAGGTTGGTGGTAGAGAAGCATGTCAATGTCATCATATCTGCAGAAGCGAGCAGCCTTTTTCATACTCTACCAAAAACAGCCGCGAAGCAAGGTTTGATGGACTATTCCATCAGCATTAGAAAGACGTACTGCTTCTGTCTCATATGGTACGCTTGCATGAATGGATCCGTGAGCAGAGAATTGAGTATTTCTTCCAACATTGTCCGAAGCAGAGCAGGCATAAGTAAGAGCCAAAAGATTTCTTTAAAACATCGTCTCTCGCACACTATCCACAATGCCATTAACAGGGCAACTTTTGCAGCTTAATTGTAGTTAAATATGGATTTAAAGTATGCAAGAAATTATCTTGGTTGACTCTATATTACAAAATTGTCACAGTGCTTAGTAAATCTCTTAAAAACAGACACTAAATTTCAATATTAAAAAATCTGAATCCTTCCCCTGGGGATCATGCTGATCCAGAAAGCACTGCCATTTCACCACAGGTTTCAATCTCAGTTCAGCAGTGGTGATTAAGGTGGTTATTATTGGATAACCTGGGTGCAGTGAATAAGGATATACAAAGTTTTTAGAAGCTTGCAGTAAATTGCAGGACCCCACTGTCACCGCAGAAAAAGGATCGGTCTAACCTACACCAAGGGCTGAGCAGCCAGGAAGATTAAATTATTCTCTCCCCTAGCGAGGCTGCGGCAAGTGTGTCTTGCTCAGCCAGATCCATTTGTATCAGAGAGCCCACTCTCTGGCATGCTCAGTTAAATGCCTTTGTGGCTTGTTAAAAACCAAAAAGTGATGTTGTGGGCCTCTGATGCTTTTTACGAGTTAGTTTCCCAGGACCCCGAGAAGAGCCATTAAACCCTAACTGGCTGTCCTTAACCATCTGATGGCATTTAGTAGTCACTAGTGGTCCTTCTAACAATGAACCTGTAGCTGCTCCATCAATACTTGGCATTCGTTTTGTGCTTTTACTGTTCTGTACACAACAGGAGTTCAGCTGCTGAGCTGTCACTTCTCCGAGCACAGCTGGGCTTTTAGCTAGTACCTTCTGTAGTGGGAAGAAATCCAAACGAGATGCAGAAGAGTGGAGTTTTTCAGATGTCTTTCCTGGAGTTTCTGGGGGAAGAAAAAAAAAAAAAAATAGCCCACGTATAACCTAAGGATGAACTCTGCAAAAGCACCTCCTCAGAGGAAGCTGTGGTATCACCAGCTGACACTCACTCGCTGAAAATAATGGAATTTTTATCAGGTGCCAGAACACACAAAGATATACATAAAAGTGCAGCAATACTGGTGTTTAGATTAGATGTTTTAGGAAAGCCTCCCAAGAGAGAGCTTTACATATGTCCTTGGGAACTGTCTAGCACACTGTGAACACCTGTAGGAAGGCCAAGTCTCGGGCTGCTGAACGGTGACCTCAGAGGACTCCCCTGTGAAGCAGAAAAACTTCTGCATCGTATTTTATGGGAATTTTTCAGCTACCTGGCAAACAGAAACCGGTAATTTTCACAGGCAGTGAATGCAATTCCATCCCGCAGCTCCAAAACACACACCTAGCTGGTCACCAAACAAATGAAGGCGGCCATTCTCTTGTTTCCAGAGGGTGTTGTCCTGGCTGCTAGACAGAAATACCTTTTCTCTCCCAGCATGAAAGCAGCCAGACCTTTCTAAAGTTATGTCCCTGTGTGCTCAGCTGGAACTAATTACTTCTGCTCTCAGCAAGACTCCTGTGGATGACACTACAAAAGCTCTCTTGGGATTTAACCACAATTGTCCCATAGCATTATCTGGCTAACTAGGCTCCCTTCAAAGGGCAGCACTGGGGTGAGAGCTATCATTTATTTTTGCCCCTCCAGGGTATCCCCAATGCCTAGCAGTCCCTGTCACTCTGCTATCAGGTTGAGAGCAATATAAAGTATTTACAATAAGCATTTTAAAACAGTCAGTTCCCCACATAAAGTCTAGTACCACAAATGATGCTATAGACTTCATAAGAAGATTTTCGCCGGCAGGTGAACATCAGTAGTTCAGAGAGCAGCATTACTAATTGACGATGGTTTCTGTCTCACATTGCAGTTAAATGACCTGTAATAGGTGCATGTTCTGAATGAAGCATTTCCCATTCTTGGGACATTCATACTTGCTCTCCATGAGATAGATTTTATAATGTCTAATAAAATTTGAGTTCAGGCTGCAATCCTCTCCTCACTGGAGACATTTATATATCTGTTTTCCTCTACCTGACTCTTCATTTCCGTGTAACTTACTGGAAATGTCTTTCAGTCTATTAAATTTATCCAGAATTGACCAGAGGGCTCAGAAGTTATGGTGGGATGCACACAAACAAGCAAAGTGTTACCATGTCAGCTTCATTCCTTACGAAGCCAGGTCGGAAAAATAACTCCTGGATGCACAGAAAGATTCCTGCTCCTCCTCAGTATTAATTGCAACCACAAGAACAGGCTTTATGGTTAAAGGACCACTAAAGCACGGAGTGGGTATGTTGTACTTCATCAGTGTCTGGCACAAGTGGCAGACAGTTCTGTAATCCAGACGTGGTGGCACATTTGAGTCCACTCTGTCTGGGCAACAGTGCCCCAGATCTGGCTACTGAAGCCTGTGGCAAAGCTGAGACAAATTTTCAAAGTATAGGTTTGAACATGAAATGTGAATGAAGTACTAACATCTGTCAGAGATCTGAAACTTGAACTTTCTTTTAGAGATGGGGCCAAAGCATTCAGAATTTTTTCCTGTGATGTGTATTGGATTGGGTTCTGTGCTGACTTTTGCAGAGTGTGTGTTCCCTGAGGTTCACTCCTTCTCTGAGCTATTTAAGTATATAAAACGAGGAGTAAATACATAAATGAAAGCATAATAGCAGCAAAAAAATAATTATGAGACCAAGCCACAACATTTGAAACATGCCAAGTATTTGCATTCTGTCATAGTAGGAAAGCACAGTTATCCATCTAAAACAGTGCCTTGTCCTTACACTGTGTCCTATATTCTGTGTAGCAAAGGAGGACACAGAAGTCCTTGCAGTGGGTAATTATACAGCAACCTGCCCTTTTTTCAGTGTCAGAGAATGTTTACGAGGCCATGGTCAAATTATAAATTGTTTCTGCCTCATATGGACAAGTCATTCTTTAGTGATTTCCTATAGTTCCCATTGCAAAGTGGCTGATGGTTCTGCCTTACTGATAGATAGTTGAATGATTAAATGTTAAGTGATATGTTTTCAAAATGTTATCGCTCCGACAGGCTTTGACTGGCCTTCTTTGAGTTCATGGGTTGGCTCATGAGCATGAGCTTGAGTTCATGAGCATGGGTTGGCTTCTACGTGTCTGTCACCCATTTAACATTTATTAAAGCATTGTTGTGACAGATTGTACGAGACTTCGTTGAAGTAAAGGGTGTGAAATACTCACCTGTCACTCGAGATATATATAAAAAGCAGTTGAGTTCATGTTTGGAGTAACTCATCTGAACCAGTCAGAACAATAACCCAGAAAACCAGAGCGCTGAAGGCCGGAGGCAGAGCAGTGTCACGGGATGCTAATTGCAAGTGGGAATGGGGTCGGTGGTGTTAGCTGTGAGGAGTCATTTCACGGGTGGCGGGAGCCCCAGAAGAAAGTCAAACAAGGGGGCTCACCTCGCGGAGTCCTTCTGGAAGCCAGCCTGGGCTTTTCCAGTAAAGGCACCGTTTCTCTGGAGCTCAATTCTTGCTGTGCCCGCAAAAAGAGAATGATGTGTACATGCCGCGTGAACAGGACTACATCAAAGGAGCATCTACATCCATAAACTAATTTCTCAGTCTGTACTAAATCCCTCCAAATGCTAATTGTTAGCTTGCAGCTCAGTTCAAGAGAGAGAAATGCAATGTGTACTGCCTTAGACACTGAAAATAAGCTATAAAATCAACAAGCATGATAAATGCATCCCTTTAAAACCTCTATACTCAAGAAGTATCTTAGATGCTAAACATCCAAAACATACATCAGCTTTGTGCATGAAGACAGTGCTCGTGTTTACACTGTGCTCTTAATCCCTGTAAAATCATTTCATACTGTGTAGATGTGTTTGGGTGTATTTGTCATCTGTCCTTAAATTGCTTAATGTATTCAGACTTTACAGGCTCAATTAAGTCTGAAAATGATATACTCATTTTCTAAGCTTTTTTTTTTTTTTTTCCAATTACTAAGTGGTTCTAAGTTTGCCATTTTATATAATAATAAAACATAATTTTATAGTTAGTGGACAGCTCAATATGCAATTATCTGTTTGCACAACCAATTAAAATAATTGTCTTCTCAAGACATGCCTGATAAAATCACACTGTTCCATAAAAAGCTGCTGTTCCAGTTACAAGGGCTTCTAAATGCTCACCTTTTGATGAAGCTTTCCTCCAGGCACTGATCAGTGTGCTAAACATTCAGTGTGTTAAGATATTTTCATGTGTCTGGCTGCTCTAAATGTGGAAGAAATTTGGAAAAAAACATGCAAAAAGTATTTAAAGATTTTTCCAAGCTAATATAGAGGCCTAAATATTTTTTATGTTAATTTTTTGTCTGGTAGCTAAGAAGAAAGGTAAATGATAACATCCCATTTCTTTAAAGCAAGCAGTGACTATGATGAATTACTACCCTAGAGACAGAAAGGCCAAGTAGCATACTCAAGAAGGCCATGTGGAGGTGTGGGCAGGAGAGCAGGAGAGGAAGGGGGTAGTATTTCATTTGTAGGCTGAAATGCAACTACAACTCCCTGCTGTTAAAGAGTTGATTTTTACTGAGCTCAGCTTCTGCAACATGCCCAGGAGAAGGTCTGCACAGACGTCTTCACTGCCTCCCAAATGGGAGGAATGCCCCGGGGAGGCTTTTTTTGGGGGGAGCAAGCAGGGAAGGAAGGGTACTTTCCTGAACTAATTCCTGCAGTTTCCAATGCAGTGTTCGCCTAAAATTACATCCCTGTATTGCACTGTCTCATTTTTGAACTTTTAACTATCAGGAAGAGCCAATTCTTAAATAATATTTCAACGCTCTTCTTAGGACAGTTTAAGGATGGTTCACTTGTCAGGAACTTAGCAACAAAGGCGATATATGATAGCAAAGGTGTGGAGAAGATATAAACTTTGTCCTTCCTTTGAAGCAGTATAATTTGTTTAAAAATAGTGGTTTAGGTGTCTTGGCTACCTGCTTGGAGTAGCTTCTTTATTTAGTGGTGTTTCCCAGCTGTGAAGTTTGGTGTATTCAGGAACCTGGCTACCTGCGATGATAGGCTTTCTACCTTTGAACGCCAGCGTGGGGCTCTTCTGTTGGTTACTGAAATAGCATTTTCCAGAGCTGACAGTAGTGTCAGCAGTTTGTTTCTGGCCATACCCTCTCTTTCTCTACAACAAGCAAGTGTGCATTTTGCAGCAATGCCTAAATTAACTCGGGTACAGCAGCCACGCTAAGTAACCGCAGCGTGTCACGGAAACATAACCTCGCTGTCTGCAGGTCTTCAGTAGTCTTCAGGGCATGGTTTAACATGCTGTCATGTAACTCAAATACATTACTGTTAGTCTCGACTAACACTGGGGATAAATGTACCATGGTATCCACCACATGCTAGCTTTTTTTTTTTTTTTTAATTATTATTTTTTTAATCCACTCAGCAATATTGCACAAGTAACATCTTAGAGTTTTGGAGCTGAATTTGAAAATACCAAATGAAATCTAAAGTTGTCACTAGAAGTGATGGGAATTATCTTTTTGATCCCTTTTGCACATATGCATATATATTAAAAAAAAATATATATATTTAAAAAATATGCATGTGTGTGTATGTATCTGCATGTTTATATATATATTTGGAAAACAAGATATACCTTTATTTCTGACATGTCTCTAATCCTGAATTCTTGAATGCAATGGGTTTTGTTTGTCTTTTAATATGGACAAAATAATTCCTGATAAAGAGCTTTGCAAATGCTTATTTCTCTGAAAAGAATGTTTATTAAAGAATGCAAAGGCTTATTTCTCTGAAAAGGGAGTCAAGATAGTGCAAAGCAGAGGACTGACCATAGGATTGTACCTAAATCCGAGGATTTGGGCTTGATACCTTCAGCCTAGCGTGACACAAGAATTCCCTGTGTGTATCTGTGCCACCCATCTGTGCTTTCGTATTTCTGCCTTTAATACAGGCCTGTGTTCTTAAAGTTGAGTCTCAGAATTTAAATCAGCAGGAAAATGGGGGAAAACATTAAAGGAGACATTAAAAAATACTGGAACAGCAGTAATACTTCCAATAAACACTTGATGAGTTCTGTTTTCTGTAATGTGTTAAAAATGTCTAATACACTAAGCTTGGGGGTTTTAGTGATTTTAAAATAAAATATGTGCTTTTAGGACATTAAAAAAAGAACCAAACTCCATCGTCATCACTTGGGCAGTGCCTGGGTGGCTGAGCACCAGAGAGAGAGCGGTGGGTTTGCTCTCCAGGCTGCACCTTTTGTTCCCCAGACCAGCAGGGAACGGCAGCAATGCGGAAGCAGCAGTTTAGCTCCTGGGCACAAAGGGATCCTTAATGCCAATTAAAAAGCAGCCTTAATGAGTACCAAAAGCAGCCCCCAAGCCAGGCCTCCTTAGCTAAAAAAAGATGGGAGAGCAACATGTTGTAGGAAATGATGGAATTTTGAAAATCCCATAAGAAATAGGGGAACACCCTTTGCTTTCCCTACTGCATCCTCAGCTCTCGCTCTGCTAAAAGTGAAGCCATATAGAAATACAGAGGAGTAACTGGTGTAACTGCCCCATTCGGAAAGTGGCTTTTAGCTAGCTGGGGGATTGTTTGTGGTCAGTGTGTTATTTCTAAATAAAATGGCACTTCATAAAAATAACAAATTGTTGGCAACCATTGCTCTTTGAATTCTATTTCTAGTTCTAGTCTCTATTTCTGTTCCTCTCGATTGCTTTTCTCCTAACAAATCAAACTTCAGGATTGCAGCAGGAAATTTAGATTTAACCTCAAGAGTCAATGTTTTGTCTCATGTCTGCTCTAATGTGATACAGATGTTGGAACTGCTGTACGTAACTCAAGATTTTATTGAACTAGCCCTCCCTGCCTAATAGAAAACATAGCTAACCGGAGTGCACATTAAACACAGATCATTGTGAAGGCACTAAGCTTGCAAGTTTTAGAAATATATTTACAGAATACTTGGGATATTACTTCAGTTGCACATCCTTCAGCTGTTTGATACAGAGTTCCTGCCATGGTAAAGAAGCTTTATGTTACTTGTTTTCAAAAGCAAAACCAAGCAGGAAACATGTAAAAATGCAATACCTGAAATTATTTACAGGCTGGATAATCTTTTTTTTTTTTTTTCCCCCAATTCTTTGTTTCCTCCTCTTTAAAAGATAACCAGAAAGACTGGAGAAATAGATTATCTATTGCATCCCTTTTTACTACTTCTGTTTTCCAACAATCCTGATCTCCACTATTCCTGCTTTTTTCAGTTTTCCTTCTCTTGAGTTGCCACTCTGGCCAGAGCGTGCTAAACACTCGGGTATGTCTTTGATGAGGCCTGAACAGTAAACACTGACATTTCTTGAGAGTCTGCTGTGCCACATTAGCCCCAGCACAGTGTCATCTGAAATCAGTTCTTTCCTCTCTTCATTCTTATTTTTCCTGATTTCTAATAATGAGATTAAAGTTTGCTGCTTCTCTGTACAAACAGTACACCGTGTTTCTTAAATGAGATTTTTTTAAGGTAAAAACAGAAGGTTTACAACATCAGAGTGCTTTTCTTGCCCATAACAAAATAATAGGAATTATGTATTCATTTAGTGCACCAAACCCAATCCTCATGCCTTATAATATAAAAGCCGGGCAGAAATATGCTACCCAGAGCAATCTCCAAGCAGCAAACAGACCAAGGAAAAGCCCTTGATGTACAGAAAGTGGGGGAAAAAAACAAACTAGAACCAGAGAAAGAGCTCTGCAGGGAAACACATAGAAAATGGGTGTCACAGGTTAAAAAAGGATTATATATATTTTCACCAGGTAGGCTGACTAATACTGTTGCTTTTTCACTTAAACCTTGAACTTCCACTTCTTGCTGGAGGTCTTCTTTGACCCTTGGGTGGACCAATGTATCTGGGATGTGGGTGTTGGATGGGGTACAACGGGGTCTTCAGGCGGCTCCAGGGCTGCTAGCAGCTGTGTTGGTAATACCGGTCGCAGTGCAGATAGACACAGCGTTAGCAAAGGTGAATTCCTGGTCCTTTGTGGGTTAAAGCTGAGCTCCAGAAAGGTCACAGCTGTATTAAAAAAAATAGTAAAAAAACTCACTCGTTCAAATGATGGGCATATCATGAAAATTAATTCATTTCAGCCATTGTATCAGCAAAGCAGATCATTAGGTGAACCTTAGTATATTGAACTATGAACCTGTTATTTCCCCAGTAATGTGGGCAGCCCTGTTTGAGGTCTTTATATGTTCCATTGGGAAGCTTTTGGTTTCAGACCTGTTTTTGTTTTCTACATAGACAGAGAGCAGCTCATGCAAAATGGGGCTGTGATCTTTCTTGGGTCCAGCAGAGGAACCTGTATGACAAATAACTGATCCTACCTACTAACTGCATCAGAATTTTTAAAAATCTTTCTGATCTTGTCACTCATTACACAAGAAAATCTGTATCAGCAACTATTTCTAGCAGCTAACTTTTGGAAAAATGAGGAAGGTTTTATTATTGCTTAAAGCCTCCAAACTCAGTTCGTGTCTTGTAATGAGTACAGGAATACTGAGTAATTTTTAAAATAGCACACTAGCTTTGTTATCATAGGAGAAAACTCTGAGGGCATCAGTGTAGCAGGACTGTATATCATTACATATGTAATCTTTTTCTCTTCCAGGCTTCAGTGTGTTTCTTTCGTTTCCACAAACACTATACAACATTCACAGGTAAGTTAGTTATCATTAAATAAGTTCTATCCCTTCCGATTTAATTTCCTATATTTAACAGTTTCCCCACTTGAGAAATAAATGTAACACCTGAAGTAGCCTACCTTCTTTCAGCCAGATGCTGTCCTGATAATGTAGTAAAAGGTTTTTCTGGTCAATTTTGAGAATCTGACTGGTTTCTTTTCCATGGTTATAACTCCCCTCCTCTTCCTTTCGCTTGCCATTCTCCAGGCAGTCTCATGCTGGTCCTGCACAGTAAACTGATGAAAGCTCCGTAGTTATAAACACTGCATTTTATTTGCAGTCAAATGTGATTTGTAACTTCTACCTGCACTGAGTAAAATTCTGTAGCTGATCATCCTGCACTCCATGAAGTACTTTATTGTCTTCCAGATCCTTCTGTAAAACTCTTCTCTGTATGAAGTCTGCAGACAATTGCCATCACATACAGGCTAGGCAGGTGGCAAGCTGTGATTACATCTAAGAGTTGGCTTGCTGCACCTAGGCATTTTATACATGGTTAGTTTATATTCCGATGGCCTGTTTTTACTAATGCTGCCTGCCTTCCTCTAGTATTTGCTAGCTCATTTCACTCATCTGTCATATCAGGTCTCTCAGATCCTAAGTGTCCTGAAGGAGGGAATGTCACTGCCTGTCTTCAGGAATTAGTCAAAATTAATATTAACATTTAAATTTTGGAGAGACTGGAAGAAAGGCAATAACGCATTGCTCCTACGCAGCCCTTTTCATGTCTCAGTACTCAGCGTAGTTTAATGAAAGCATGAGTGGCCCCGAGTTTGGGGCAGGAAGAGTGGAGAGGCAGGAGATGGCGGGCAGGAAAGGCTGAGATCCCGCAGAAAGGCTGGGCTTTGGGGCAGGGTGCTGGGAGCAGCAGCAGGAGCGGGCTGGGGACCAGTGGTGCAAGGGACTCGGGTTCGGGGAAGACTGGGAGAACTGGAGGACAGCACCTTGGGCATGTCAGTCCCTGGCAGTAGCAGCAGTTGCCCCACTGAACGTTTAGTTTTTGCTTTCTTTCCTCTCATGTCAGGACTTTTGTTTAGTGTTTTTCTTTTCAAGTCATCATTTGACATAGTTTCTCTCAAGCCTTCTGGTGGGTTTATCATTCCTCTGAACAGAAGAGCACAGTAATTCTAAACATCCAGTCAGGGTTGCTTGAAGGATGCACACACAAGCTATTTGGTGATGAGGAGTTGGAGTTTTCCAATCATCTTCTCTCTTTCTTCATCCTGCTGCCTGTTATCAGTTGTTATTTTTTCAGAAGAATATTCTTTTTTGGAATGAGAAAGATATTTATTGGATTTTTGTCTAGATATTTCTATAAATACAAGGCCAGGCTGGATGGGGCTTTGAGCAACCTGGTCTAGTGGAAGGTGTCCCTGACCATGGCAGGGGGGTTGGAACCAGATGAGCTTTAAGGTCCCTTCCAACCCAAACCATTCTATGATTCTATGATAAATACAAACGTTCAGAGATTTTAAACAGGACATTTCCCAGTATACTTCAAACACAGAATTGCTCTTCTGAACTATTGGTATGAAGAAATGGTTTAATGATAGTGAACTTTAGTAAATTAAACCTCCTACTCCTTTTATAACCTCTCAATGAGTTTTGCCTGAGCGAGAAAGATGCAAGATAGATGCAAAAGCTCTTGATCTTACCGTTACCTTTTTCCTAGCTGACAGAAAATAGCCATTTACTACCTTTAATAGTACTACCTTTAAAAAACAGCTTAGAATATCCAAAAAACCACAATCCATCATTAATTTTCCTGTACTCTAATTAGCAAAAAAAGTCTCCCCTTTAGGCTGTACTTTGGCAATGGTGCAGGATTGTCTAGCAACATCACCTGTAGACCTAAACAACAGCCATGCCTGCCAGCCATGTGCTTGGCTGTGTTGCCACTGAAAATGTGGGGCGTATTGGCTGAAGTAGTTTCATGCTTCATGTCAGAAGTTTCATCCTCTAAAAAATATATATTTTGAATTCACCACAAGCCTGCATGCTGTGCATTTGGATGACAATTACAACAACGGAGCTGCCGTAGCTCACTTGTGTAATGATGAGCTGGTGAAGCTGACCAGAAGCTGTGTGGATAAAAATATATCATTTTATCCCAGAAATAAATGTTACTTGGGTATCCTACAATTTCTTGTAAAATGCCTGGGTATCTACCTAGCACATTCACACAGGTAGTTGTGTTGCAAGCTGAATTCTTGGGCTGAGTTTAGGCTAGAGTTTGAAGTTACTGTGCAGAAATAGAATGGATAAATTTTCTTACTCCATAAAATGATTGTATTTATTTACAGAGCACATTTAAAGAAAACACTGAAGAATGATTCTTTGTATGAAGGACTCCTACCTCTTGTGTCACCTCTATTGCTGTTCATTCTTCTTACAGTCTGGGTGGTTTTATCTCCAGGCAACATATTAGCAAAGCAACCAAGATTGTTTTTATGGATGGTTGGGGTTGCTTTCTCAAACGTTATTGTAAGTATGTTTGTGGTGGTGGTATTATTTAGAGAGAGCTTTCTGTTTTTATGTGAATAAACAGAAGGGAACAGAAACGGTAGTTAAAACTCAGCAGAATCACACCGCTCTTCTACCTCTGTGCTACCCTCTCTTGTAGAAAGAAATACCGCAGCAGTTGTCTGGACACTTACGGTACCGCAATACCTACTCTACCACAGCATAACATTGTTATGAGGGTTCTTTTTTTTTTCTGGGGAGTTCATGAACAGCCCTGGGGAGGTCCTACTTCCAGAAATATAACAGATACTCCCCAACCCATAGGCAGAACTGGGGACTTGTCTAAAGTAAAAGAAAGCTCAACACAAGCATCGATTTGCCAGCAAGAGTTAGGGGGGTTGTAGCCTTCACCTGCTGTTGTGCCCATTAGTGTGGTACACGCATTCCTGTAGCCCACAGATCAGCTGATCCCACGTTTTCCCGTCTACTGTTTGGAATAAGAGTTTTTTTAGGGAAAGACATAAATAGGTGCAGGGGCCTTGTGATGGCTCTCTGCCCACAGGTTAGTTTCTCCTGTACCACATCATGGTGACCAATTTCCCCCTTTTAATGCCTGTGAGGCAACATAAACCTCGGTGAAGTAATAACAAGGGCAGCCAGACAGTAGTGATGAGCACTGCAGTTAACCTAGGGCTTTCTTCGCCGGAGGAGGCCCTGTGCCTCTCTTCTTGCCAGGAGAGAGGCAAGGGAGCTGCAGCCCTGTAGAAAGGTGTTCCTCCATTTAGTGCTAAAATACCCTAAAGGATAGTGACTAGTGTCATTTTAAGAAAATAGTCTCCAACACCATCTAAAATCGTGTCACGGGGCAACACTACATCTAATGTAAAAAGTGAAAGGTTTGAAGTGCCTTGCATTATGAGAGAGATATTTGCAAATGCAGGATTTTAAAAGAGAAAGCATAACCCCTCTAGAAATTTGTATTCAGGAATGGAAAAGACATCATAATTGTGATGCTTGTGAGATGTATCCTATAAATGTACGTTTCTGAGGGTCACAAATCAAGCGGTTCCATCTTAAGGACTTAATCTCACAACAGTTAGTTAGGTTATTTTCAGAAGTATAAGTTTTATTGTATGCATTTTTCATCACCTAATCTACCCCTTTTTCTTAAGAGAACAGTGTAGATTCCTAAATGAGAAATACAATTATTTCATACCAGTGGGGAAAGTACTTTCAGAGTTTGGCAGATGGCAGGTTCTGCACATACATCTTAACCAAGTGAGAGCAATTGTGAGAGCTCTCTCTTAAGCAAGTGAGGGCAGGACTCTTGCAGAAGAAAAAAAGCATGGCAAACCAGAAGTTTCTTTGTAGACTACAGCTTATTAGACATTGAGTGCAATGCATATTCTTCAGGCCTTGTTTTTGATTTTACTGAAACATCTACTGCAGTGTTAGAGGTTCGCGTGAATTAAAAATGTATGCATGTTAGTGGAAATTATTAACATTTTAAAAGCAAGCATTAATAATGTATGGGTGTTAGTTGGACTTTATAACATTTTAAAAGCGAAAAACGAGCCTGTATTTCCTTTCACCTCCTCTGATCCCTTATGCACACACGGTTCCTCCAGCATCAGAGTAAGGCTTGTCGTGGCAGTGCTTTTCTTCTCCATGATACTCTGACACGCTGGGTTTCCATTATCTGTTCTGTAGACCAGAACAGCCTGTGTTTCTCTTCCTGCCACTATTTTGAACGTCTCATGCCTTTGACAACATATTTAGTTGCCCAGCAGATCCCTTGGGCCAAATGCCTGGCCTCAGACCTGGCCTTGTAGCCGTGCAGTGTCAGGATGAGTAGGGAAGGCGATGGCCTCCTGGGAGCAGGCAGAAAGACAGGCCATTTCCAGCATTTTTGGCTAAACTAAGGCTTCCGAGGCCTAAAAAAGGAAAGCTGCTCATCCCTGAGAGGACGACTTCTTTCCCCAGTCCGCACGGCCAGCAGTGGGACTGCCTATGTGTTGACCGCCCCTCTTGCTGAGAGGCTCAGACCTTGCTTTGAGGTTTGCTTGTAGGGCAACTCTTAGTAATATTCAGGTCTGAGCAAATCACCATGGAGCACAACTGTCACAGCTCCCACTTAGGAAGCCCTTAGAGGCACGTGTTTGAGTCCAGGAGGAGGGGAGAGAGTGGTAAGTCAGTCAGTCCTGCAGAGGGGACCTTCAGCCATCACCATAGCAGGAGCGCGGTGGCTGACATGGTGGCCGCCTGACGAGTAGGGGCAGCTCAGACTCAGGAGATGCTTTATGAGGAACCTCCCAGGGGAGATGGTAAGAGAGAAGACGCTAAGGACCTACGCAGGGGTACAAACCACAGCTGCTAGAGGTTAAAATTCAGGAGGATCAGGGTAGCATTGCAAGGTGTGGGCAAGGGGGATGGAAAAGCACTGGGCATAGTCCCATCGCCTCACCTTTTCTTTCCAGTCTGCCTCTCCAGACTTCAGCGCTTTCATCTCCTAATGCCGTTTTTGCCTCACTTGTAGTGTGAGTCAGTGCTTCAGGACCAGGGGGAATAAGGAATTGAGGGAGGAGTGCAGAGCATAGTCCATTTTGCAGTCCTGTGATACACTGAAGGTGAATTGCTCCAAATCTTAATAAGCAATCTTTATGAAAAATTGAGTACTGTGCTTAAGATGGTGTAATAATGGTTTAAAACAATGTGAAATCCAACCTCTGGACAGGTGCAATTATTCAGCTAGAAAAATTATGGCTTGTAGATTGCTTTAGCAATTTCTGATACCCTGTGGAATGATTCCCAAAGGGCTCATAAAACTAGTGTTATTCAAAAAATTAATAATCAATACTGATAATGCACTGTAAGCAAAAATAGTTACATTAGCTACAAATGCTTACTTCTTTCATTATTGAAAGTTTATTATATTTTCATGGTTTATTTTTGCATTCTTCAGCTTCCACAGCACAGACAGTAAAGCCAGTATTTTTTCCCTATGGTCAGACTCCTACTGCTGCTGTCATAGGATTTCAGACACTGCACAGGGAATTAATTTTTCATTCTTCTACTGGTTTCAGGATACACAAAATCTGTTTTTAACCACATTTAAATTTTGATAGAAACTTAAATAGAAAAATATTTCAGCTGTGCCTAAATCCCTGCTTTTTAAAAATGAATAGTGTATATGAGACATATTTCTTAAGAGGTCTAAACCAGATAAAACACTTAGGTGCGCTTAACTGGTTTTAAAAATCTGAACTTCAACTCATCACGTTTCAAGAAGTCAGTAAAATTAAGCTAATTGCTTTCAGTTAAACCACACACCGTATATTCATTTTTTCTGCCATTCTGAGTGGGATCCCTTTCCGTGGGCCCCCAGCTACATCTCCAGGGAGTCCACCGCCATGACTGAGCCAAGAAAATGGTGTTTTAGTACATGAAGGAGCGCTAGAAAAGAAAAACAGGATTTAAAAGTGGCATATATTACCTTCCCTCTCTTCTATACAATGAACCAGAATATATTTCTGTCATACCATGCGATTAAAATACCAGTACACTCTCCCAGTGATTAAATGGTGGCACATTTGATTTGGGATCACAACTTTACGAGCCTGTGTGGAAGCATGAGGTGTCAAACAACTCCCCTTGTGCGCAGATGTGCTTCGGCTCATAAAGCAAAGCGTGTCAAAACATTGTCTCCAGAAAAGAAGTGTGTGTTTTAAATTACTTGTAATAAAGCCCTTTAAGACTCACAGACAATAAGGCACAAAGGTGTATCTATAGTAGTCTTCACACCAGAAACAAGCCCCATTTTGAACTCTAGCCTTGTTTTCCCCTCGTCAAAAGTAACCTGCAGAGAAAATGGACGTACTTTTGCTTAGACCCCTGGGCTGACCCAGCGCTTCTCACCTGGCGCCTTTTGCTCCGACAGTGCAAGGTGATCATCTGCCAGATGAGCAGCACCCGGCCGGAGCTTTTCCACTGGTTCCTCTTCCCGCTGGCGCTAGTCGTCTACGCAGCCATCTCCGGGCTGCTGGGCTGGACGGAAGAAGCGGTGCTCGCCGTGTTCACCGTGCTGGTCACGGCCGCCCACGTGCACTACGGGGTCTGCGTGGTGAGCGGGCGCCTCCAAAGCGGCCACGGGAGAGCTCCACTGGGGTGGGGAGGAAGATGGGGTCTGGGAAGGGTTTCTATGCTGTCTAGCCGGGGCAGTGTCCGGGAGTCTGAATGTTCAGTTACGGGTTTTTTTTCCTGTGTATTGTTTTGTTTAGTCTAAAGTTGAAAAAAAAAGTCAGTTTACTGCAGGCAGTGCCTTTTCGCACATGCAGCAACTTCAGTGACTTGAATTATTCCAGCGTAGCTGACTGGTTTCGGCTTTAAACCCACTGCAATCAGAATATTTATGGACTGGTTTTAGGTAGCAGTTGACCCACATGGGATGAATGCTCCCACCCCTTTTTTCCCCTTTCTTCTTCCCGAGGTTACTTGACTGAAAAAATAGGAAGGTAAAATGCAAAGTGACATGAATAGAATTCATAAGGTTAACTTTGCTTTTAATCTGCAAGCAAAATAGCTGTCCCAATTTCTAATCTTTTCTTGGCCCTCTGTTAGCACCTCTGAGGCTGGAGACATGAATGGTTTTCCAGTTCATTCAGTCTTACCAGCGCGTTTTTGTGTCTGCTAGATACCAATTTTGTCATTTATTGTCATCTGAAGTACTGCTTAAATTCATTTTTCCTCAGTTAATGTCCTCTTTTGTAAAGCGTATTGTCAAATAATCCTGAGGAAAGCGTCTTAATGGGGGTTTGCTTTTAGCTAAAACACCTTGCATGGCAAAGATCTCATTTCACAGGGAGTTGGTCAGCATTCTTTTATTTAGGATACACCATTGGGACATAAGGACTTTTCTTTGAAAGAAGCCTTTTGTCAGCAGATACGGACATCACAGTAGATTTTACCCCAGCACTGATACGGGCCAGTCGGTGGAGGTCAGAATGGAAACGCCTGGTCAAAATTCGCTACTGACTGAGGGGGCCCAGCTCCATCACAGTTCATGTATCTGTGAATCTGATCTGTAGCGATTTAACTTCCCATCAGTGTGCTGCAAGAGGAATGTAAAGACCACACCTCTCTTGCATGAATGCTTGTAGGACCCCAAGTACTTGTAGGTCCGCAAGTACCTGAGGACTGTGGTTGGGTCCTCCCCTCTCTGATCGGGAGGAGAGAGACGGTGAATTGTTAAGCACGTACAAAACCGTTTGTTAATCTCCGTGATTTCTCTTTAGGGGAGGCAGCTGAGTGAGCACTTGAACATTTACATCTTTTCCCTGAAGAAACGTGTCCAAGAATGAACACCTGCACTATGATCAGACTGTAACACTTGACATGGAGATTCACAACTCTTCTGATGTGATAAATAGTTGGAATTAATGTGATTAAAATAACCAAAGAATAAAATAGTCCAGATATCCGAACCACTGCGACAATGAGCTATGCAGCAAGATGCTTCATCTCAGAGGAAGGTTCCTGTCCAGCAGAGAAGTGTTTACCAAGTTGTTCTGCTGCTCGTATTTATTCTCTTCACTAATGCCGTGTTACTGCCCTCTTTGAAGCTTTTGTCTTCCTCCTCCTTGCCACTGTGTCCAACGTCCTGGATAAATCCATGCCGGGTTACATGAGATCCTTGATGGTTTATAACCAGCACTGGTTTTGCCCAGCCTAGTCACCAGTGGGACCCTGGCGATGCAAACCCTCCCTGTATAGCCTTCCCACTCAGACATCTGTGCCTGCTTCATTTTCCATATTTATTTTTCTTACAATTCATTTCTTCCATACAACTTCCTGCAGGACTTACGCACATTCAGTCTTTTCCTCCCCTCAAATGAATGTGTGAAGAAAAGAGAATGAGCTCAGAAAGCTATGGATACAGAAAAGTGTTTTTGAAACGTATGATTTTTTTTCCCCCCACATTAAGATGAGTCTCAGCTGACCTGTATCTGTCAGAAATGCAGGCTCCGTATAGCAGCAGCTGGCCCTTATATTTATTTTCTAGGCAGTAACAAATGCATTGTTGATATTTTGGTAGCAACAAGCAATATACCCTACAAAGGTAACCAGCTGAGAATAAATTTAGCCAAAAAACCTTTGAAGATTCTCATATTTCACTGCAAAACTAGTTAGTCAGACGTCATGTATGAGTGCAAAATGCTATGCAAATAATTTGCCTGTGTGCTTGAAACATATTCTTGTGGTTTTAGATAATGACAAAAAAAAGAATTGAGACAAGAAAAGCTTTTTTTAGACATTATACATTTGCATCCAGATGTGCACTGCTCACTTCATCTATAATATATGGAGGTTTTCTGCGTGCCTTGGAGGAAGGAGTAGGAATCTGAGTTTCATCTCTTTTCGTACGCTGCCCTAGCCAGAGGGACTCTGTGGCCTTGAAGCACTAATGAAACAATCTGTCCGCTTTCCCCAAGGTAAGCATTACATTACATTTCTTGCACAGAGGGATGTGACTGACTGACTGGCATGTTTATTAACTGGTTAACTATCTCGCTTGCCAGAAGCATGGCAGAAGCACAGTTGTTCAGCTGCTGAGCCTTAAGTTCACCTTTTTCAGTTCTTGGACCATTTCTCTGGCTCTATCACTAGCCTAATCATTTTTTCCCCAGTTAACATGCCCTTACATCAGTAGCTCCTATTAATATTTTCAGCTGTGCACCGACTGGTCATATCTTCGTGAACAGCTTCAGTTGAAGCTTGTACCGCCTGTTACAGTGGTTGACCTATCTCAACGTCAGTAGGGCCGATGTCCCCTGGCAGCCCTTACCGTAGGTACCAGGGGACAAGCCTGCACATCAGCTTTCCCTCTTCACAAAGCAGAAATACCACACCGACTTGGAAAGTTTCTTATGGCTTGAAAGTATGCATGTTCCACCTACCAAACAAGCATGTTGAGGGTCCCACCCCCCCAAATGAACATCGTACTACAGTCACAGTTCAAGCAGCTTAAGGTTCGGGTTAGGCAGAGGACACGGGTCATCCTGTTGATGCTGGTTTGGAGATTTTGCCGAGAGCCCCTCAGGGAAGAGGAGCTCCTGCGCCCTCCGGCACTGCTGCACTCCAGCTCCGGGGCTGCAGCTGGAGCAAGGAGAGGTCTTCCAGCCTTCCTCCCCGCTGGTGGGGCAGCCGTGCCCCTGCCCTGCGCGATGCCCAGGGAGCGAGCGTGGGGTCTCCTGAGGCACTCCCCACCTGCCCAAGGACTGTCTTGCTTAGAGTGAGGCCGACGGCTCTTTATTTAATGAGGGATGCTAAAAAAGGCAGTTCTGACTGCGTTTGAAGGGGAACGATGAGTTTGATGTAGGCATGCACCCAGCAATCTCGCTGTTCGATGAAGTTAAATATTACATCTGATACCAGGTACACTGCCACAAAAGTCTCAACTATTTCAACAGTTTATATTTAACCCGTCCATCAAAAGTATCTGGAGGAAGTCCTGACACACACACACACACAAAAATAAACAAAACAAAAATACCTCTGGATTGAATGTGGTCGTACTGGAGGAACTCTATGAACAGGCTTCACTTTTCCCTCTGTCTTGCACTTATTTATGAAACAGTTGGAAATAAGGGTCACAGAAGCAGCACAATTGGATGCACTGTAAGGGAGTATTTGGAAATATTTCATTAAATGAAATTATAAAACTTGAACTGCCACAGCCTGCCTGCACTTGTACCTTTCTAAAGAGAAATACAGTATCACTTTTAAAGGAAATTAAGCTCCGGACAGCTTTTTCACATTTGGTATGAAGACATGGCAAATAACTTTCTTTTTTCCTTTTTAAAGCAACTTGTCACTACAATCTCTATAAAGACAAGTATAAAAACAGATCATGTATTGCACAGTGTATATATTGAATTGTTAGCCATCTTAGATGGTACCTGGTTCAACGAATGGGAATAAAAATGCTTTTTTTATAGGGTGGTATGATCACAGATTTATTTTGCAAAGTCAGATAATGGTAGGAAGATGGCCTAACAGTCTTAACAATATTTTTTGGTCACAACATTGTGGCAGAAAGTTTTCAACTATTTGAACTGGAAAATATATTACTTCTTTTTTATGCTGTTGAGCATTTGCACTAGCCCAAAGACATGCCTCCCCCCTGGCCTTATGAAATCCAACTAACCTGGCGCTGCTCTCCCAGGTTTGAGCACCCAGGCTGGAAATGGGCTCCTCTGGCCCTGGCTTCATCCTCCCCCCTCTACCAGAAACCTTCCCTAAGTGGGGCTGGGCAGTGGCTCAGCCCCAGCCCCAGGGATACCCGAAGGCAGTGGGAGGGCTCGGGTTGACCTCTTGGTGGTGGGACACAACCAGGTAGCTTGAACCCCTGGCAGAAAGAGGTCCTGGCTCAAATCCCTGGAGATTTAGCAGCAACTACTGCAGCAACATGGCTCATGCTGCAAAAGATCAGAACTGTGTGAATTACAATGAAATTTCCCCCTTTTCTTCAAAAAAACCAAATATTTTAAAAGCCACCTACATTTTAGATTAGGTACTGCACTGAAGATTCATCCCTGAATACTTGGCCATTGCAAGAAAAGTCCACTGGGAGCTTCAGTGCCCTTGCTAAAGTACTCTCTTCACCTCCCGGCTGCTGCGAGTTTTGCTTTTGCTGTATCAAAACTGAGATACAGCACGAGATTTAGTACTCTGAAATAAGAAAGCTTTTACCATAAAGAAGAGTGTTCCGTTTACATGCACGCGGTCACAAGCATTTTCTTTTTTGATTTGTAGAAGGGGATAGAGTTGCTGAGCTCTTGGGGAAACAGATACTACCTACACACACACGGAACAGGTGAACTTTTTTTTTTTTAAAGCAGCTGCCTTTTCCTTCCTGCTCCCACATGCAGTCTCTAATGGAACAAAAATATGTAGTTAAACCAGAAAAGTATTATTTTAGAATGTTTCGAATAGTCTCTAGAGCTAGACAGATTTTAACATATATTTTTTTATTAAATATGTAAAAAGATAAACGCAAGTCAAGTTATTCACATATTCAGACAAAAATCTACTCTACCATGCGACAATTTGTGGATAATGTAAAATGACTGATACATCTGAATAAGACTTTTTGTATCTATTATGCCATTACTTATCGTTTTATAATTAACAATACATATGTTTACATTCCTTTCAGTTTACATTTAATATATAACCAAAGCTTTATGGTGTGCTATTTAGTAAAGGTAATTACAAATGCATATTAAAACCATAACGGAATAATGGGTTACTCACAGGGGGTGGGGGAGAAGGACAACTCTTTCCCCTTTCAGAGCATCGCTCTCCCCTCTGCACAGCCAAATCCCTAAGTGCCCACGAGGTACTTTACTGCCCCGGCTCCCTACTGCGGTCGCTTCCCCCTTGACACAAGCAGTGAGAGGGCTATGGTGTTCAGACCAGAAATAGGAGATAAGGAATTTTCAGGAAATGAAGTTCAGCTTTTTTTTTTTTTTTTTTAAATGTGCTTCAAAGAGAGAAAAGTAGAGAGGCACAACAGCCTGGCTATGAACCCTCCAGGGAGCTCAGCAACCCAACCATTTGCACCTTTAGAAAACCATTTTCTCTTGAAGTGCTCTCCATGCGCCTGCTCGGGTATTAGCAGAAGGATGAACCGCAGGAAGCAGAGACTGGCGCTGCTGAAATTAAGTTTATAGCCTGATCCCAAACTCCTTGCCCCATCAGAAATCCCATACAGGTCAAAGGACATTCTGGAGACTGGAAAAAAATTAGTAACTGCTCTTCGGTTCAACAGTATTATGAAGAACTACCGTTTATTACAATGACAATTGTAATAAGTACATATGTTCTAATAAACACAAATACAACGAAAATGACAATTCCCCCATTTGTGGTGATTCTTGGAAATACTTATTTTGGAATATACATATTTTTATAAACCAGACCTTATTTGTAACCAATTGGAAGGAGAAAGGAAAGCGCTGGCCTGCAGGCTGCAGTACTTGCACTTCATCACTGGGTAGGATGCGAGGTCAATGCTGGAGGCAAGGCTGGGAAACCGCCAGCCCGCAGGGTCCAGAAACTCTTCTGCTGAGCAGAGGGAGCGATCAGGAAACTGGAAATACCTGTTCCAATGCTTAACAGCATTTTATATATTGTCTGTGACGCAACACAACAGCGGGGATCTCACATTTAACTAAGAGCCACTTAGCTGCAAAAGATCGATTAGGAACAGAAAACTGCGTGTGTATACGTGTGTGCGCTGGGAGTTAATTGAAAACCTTTCTATGGAAGCATAAGCTGGGAACTTATGCTTTAGGAGCACGTAAAGGGCTAAGATGATTTAGCTGTTCAATAGGCTTCGGAGTTTTTCAGTGATTGCCGATGGGGATGGGACTTCCCTGTACCTGCTGAATCAGCATAACAATCCAGAATTAAGAAAATCAAGTGAGAGACCAGGAACGCCAAGCATTAAATATTCAGAGAGACTACAATGCGCAGTTTTATGAGAAAAATAAGGAATTCTTTATACACTTCAAGATACCTCTGTTTATAAAATACCACCATTTAGAACAGGGCGATGGGACCGCACTGGAAGGGAACGCTCTCACTGCAGACATCTCCAGGGCAGGCGTGGTTCTGCACCGTGCCAGCCTCGCCGGAGGAAGGTCAGCCAAGCGCAGAACCGGCTCTGCACCCCTCGGTCGGCTGGTCCCCCTCCGTGCGCTCTGTCTCCAGCAGGGCTCCTCGCTGCCTCTCCGCGCTTCGCAAGCGGCCTCAACACCTGCGAGGTGTCCACCACCCACTTAAAGGGAGTTCGGGGGGGTTCAGGGCTAGTGCTGTTGCTGTTTTTTCCCCATGCCTTGCACTAGCGAGGAAATTTTCTGCCTTCCATACTTGTATTGGCTGGGGCAGCAGAGGGGGGAAGGATAGCGAAAAGAAATGGCTGGCCTACTTTGTCCTCTTCTGAGGGGTGGGAAGCCAAGTATGACGGCAGAGATCGTGTCCTGCAGCTACACTTCTGTCAAGGAGATTTCTCTCCTCCATTAGCACTGAGCTCTGCAGAGGCAGATTCCTCAGGAAGGAAGAAAAGCTGGGAAATGTCTATTGACTAGCCAAGAAACTGGGAGGGTTTTCAAAAAACTTAAGTGGATGTCTGTTCCTCCAGAAATAAGCCAAAAAACATACCATGCAGCTTTCTAACAAGCTTTCTAACACAGGGGTTTAAATCTCTCCTAGTGAAACAGATGCACTGCCTTCCATTTTGTGAAGACAGGAAAGGAATAAATGTGAGCAACACAAGCATTTTCCTCCACATCACACCTCACCGTTATGGCTTGAGTATGACTTCCACTGTATCCCTTTATTCCAATTGTTCGACCAAATTTATGCCCCAAGGCAGATGTACTAGAAAACGCGAAAGCACCACAAAGTGAGAGACACAGCTAGTGGTACGGTACTTCTTGCCACACAAAATGCCAATATAAATATGTTAGAACAAGTTACAAGTGTATCATACTTAAGACGAAAAAGAAAAAAAATAAATATATATTTTTTTTTTTTAAAGAGCAGAACAAATCTCAAGCAGCCAAGTGGTGAAGTTGCAGTGATGTACAGTAGGTGATGTAGCCCTACAACCTCTCGGGAAGATACACTGAAAGAAGACGTCTGCAAATGCATCTTGGCAAAGTATGGGTACAGAATGCAGTGGTTGGCTGGCACTCACTATGGTACATAAATGTTAATGGCAGACTGGGAGTGAACTGATTTCAAGTTTGAGGCCACACATGTTCCGTTCTCCAGAAGAAAGTTCTCACACAAAATGAAAATTGTCAGAGACGCTGGGTGAGTCAGTACTCCTCCTGCTGCTGGGGCTGTTCATGGACTTGCTCTTCACCTTCATGCTCTTCTGTGTGGCTCTCCTGCAGGGAGAAAAAGATCCCAAAACATTCTTCAGCAGAAAGCATTTCTTGTGTAATCTTGCCGCCCCGCAGTGCTCGCCATAGCCTAAAGCTTAACTTCTGATTTTCAAGCACATAAGTACAAAATGAGCTGTAATCTGAGAAAAGTAGCAACTTGTAATAGTACAATAAAATGTATTTGCTTTGCTTTTAATCAATGCATATGCAGTACTGACACTTCTCCAGAAAAAGTTTTTAACCGAGTATTAACTGTTCTGGTAAGTGAACATTTTGAATAGCTGGACAGTGAGATGCTCAACAGTTAGACGCTGTATCATAGCATCCTGATGTTCTCCCCCATTTTCCGTTTGTCCAAGGATTTCTGAACCTGTCTGCTACAGTTTTCACACAATCTCCACTCTAGGTTTAGATCACTAAACGGTCAAGACACTTTTGCTATCACCTGCTCTAAAAATTAAACTCAGCCTCCTTTTTGAGGTCGGATATACTACTTTCCCAAAATGATATACTGATGCTAGACCAGAGTTCAAAGGTTACCAAAACAGTGATTTTTAGCGGTATCCAGAAAATAAAACCACACTTGCAAACACATTTTCTTTGGAAAAAAAAAAAAAAAAGAGCCCAGTATTCACTGATTTACAGAGCTACTGTTAAAAGCACTAATTGCTAATAAACACTTCCCTTTTGCAAACAGTTACGATGCACAGTATTTTCCAGAGCTGCCTCTCTGAATATACATTGCTGTTGTGAGAAGAATCCCTGAGAGAAAGGAAGGCTGGATCCTCACTGCCGGTGATACCAGTTTTAAACGATTTCCAATTTCGAGACAACAGATCTGGTATCTTGAGTTGGCCTGGATATATCAGAGCTCAAGAAGTCTGGCTGAGTCTTAGGGCATTACTTCTGTATTCCCATTAAGTGCAGCTGCATGTACAGCTTTTCTCTCAAGTGGCTTCCATCTTTCCAGAGCACAGTTCACTGAAAAGATCCCACACATCTCCTCTCTGCCCTGCATTAGTAGCGCTCCGCTGTAGGCAGCTCCAAAGGAAAACACTTTTCCAAGAGACTGAGCTGCCATCCGCAACGCAGCATCCCTGATGCGGAACCTCTGCAGAACTCACCTGCCTCCTGGCAATTTTTGTTAGAAGCGAGTGGCTTGAACAACAAACTTTAATAAATCGATACTGCTAACTTTTCAAATTTGAGGCAAAAATTAAAAGAAAAGGGAGGCCATAATTTGAGTTTTCCCAGAATAGTTCAGAGCAGCTTATGCAATAAGAAAATATTTCCCTTCTGGCAATAAAATATTCGTATTTCTAAAGGGCAGGAACAGGAGAATAAGGTTCCTAACATTTGCTGATACAATGGAAACATTCAGCTGTTTACCACCTACAGAAACAGCCCAATTCCAATCAAAAGCAAGCTTTCTATCACTTGGGTGCTATTTTCAGGTAGAAGCCACACGTCAGTCAGAACAACTGCAGCTTAGCGCCTTATGGCCCCTTGCGGGGAACGATGCCCTTATTACATACCGTAGGTACAGCATGTCAAAACAGCTTTTTGCGTAGTATCTAAAAATCACAAATTCTGTGATGGCCTGCGAGGGTGCAAGACTTGCAGGGAACAGGAGTTTCACAGAGAGAAGCTGACAGCTGTGAGAACGTGACCCTGCCTTATGGGGTGAGAGAACTGAAGCTTGTTTAGCTGCTGTGAGCTATGTTCCCTTAACCCCATCTATCCTAACCCTCCTTACGTGTTGGGGTGACCTGCTCTGGAATGCACCTGTTCCATAGGCTCTATGTATGCAGAGTTTATCAGACACCCCTATTAGAAAGCCTACTCATGCAGATTTTATAGGTCACGTACATGCTATTCATTCATGCATATAACAGGAAAAGGCTCTAACCACAAGGAGTGGCTTGGGAACCTGCTCTGCAGCTCTGAAGAGTGGTGGCTCGTCTCTTGCTAGGCTTACCTTTGATGGAAATGGTAAATCTTATGTGACTACCTCAGAAGTTGTTCTGAGTCTTGGACACGTGCTTCTCAGTATGTACAGCTTGTATAAATACATGAAATGGGAAGGGCAAGAGCCACTATGCCCAGTTACCTTGGGACTGTGGAATCTCCTTGAACAGCATCCCCTAATAAGGAAAGCAGTGGAGGATCTATTTAGAGCATTTCTTCCTGGCTTGGATCACACAGCCATGGTCATCTCTCTCTCCCACAATGAGAGATGCTCTCTTTTGACCTTTCAAGCCATCTGCCTCAAACTATTCAGGTGTGCCTGTAGACTGACTTTATGAAAACCAGCTGCTGGGGACGTGGGTGCCTCTTCGAAAAGCAGCAGCAGATGTAGTAGCTGCTAGAGCAGAAAGATACAAAACCAACTGCATTTTGAGCAGTTGCTTTGGAAACTTGAGCTGAGCAACCGATAGATCAAATGGCAGCAATCCACCCAACTTCAGCATGAACTGAACCAGAATAGCCAAAGCACAAGCTTTCCTCCATTTTTGCTTTATGGGAAGACCTACATGGCTCTGGGTTTCATAACTAGACACACGGCCTCTTCTGGTTCAACAGTCTGAAGCTCTCCTACTGGAAGCCCGTATGACCAAATACTTTATATCCTATCCAAGTTCTCAATGCTGTCTAGAGCAGTGACAGCATGAGTGCTAGGGGCCGCTTCTCCCACCACCCACATGTATCCTTAACACTGTTCTCCGTCAACTTTGATGCTTTTGATGAAGAAGTAGCATTCCAAATGAGTGATTTGTCATTAAAAATTACAAAGGATTACAGACTGATCAACCAAACGTTAAATGACAATAGCAGATACAACATCCTTCTTGCATAAGCAGAGACATAATGATGAGGTTTAAAACAGAATCGTAACAGGGAAAAGGGAGCCTCTAAAAACAAGGAACCCAAATGGATTGGTATTTGTGCTGTAAGACTCAAAACCTCACCAAAATCAAGACCAAAAAATAATTACAATAAAAAAAAGTCTTAAAAATTTAGCCTTTATTGAATTAAACAGAACAGAAGCTTATGAAGTGATATGGTTGAAACTACACTGTGACTTGGAATTCTGAAAAAATAATTAACAGCCCCCCATGACATGAACTTGATAAAAACCTCTTCAATGCAATACTACAATAATCAGACCTCTGAAGAATGCTTTTCACAGGGACTAAACTCTATACTTGCATTCTGAATCACAGAATTCACCTGACGGCCTACAATGCTCATGGGGGACCTACGAGCTACTGGGAGATGTGACCACCTAAAGTGGTGTCCAGGTTTTTTTTCTTGGGTGTTTTTTGTTGTTGTTGGTTTTTTTGTTTGTTTGTTTGTTTGTTTGTTTTTTAGGACAATTAAATTAAGCATAACAGAAAATTAAGTATAAAGGTAGACTTGTCCCTTCTGAATAAGACTGGTTGGTATGAAAAGTAGGGCATGATCTCTATGCCACATTGAATACAGTAGATGCCTGTCAACTTACAGCTGGGAAGGAAGAGTTCGAGATTTCTATCAAACAGTTATTGGAAGTATGAACTGAAAACAAATGTAAGTTAGTCACAATATTCAAGCACAAGGCTTTGGTCAGAGATCACTTGCGCAGTATATGCATTACCGCGCATCCTCTTCCTGAAGAAAGGCCTCAAGGCCACGGTATCATTTATAAATGTCACAAATCCTGAAAATTAATGTAATCCCCTTTTTCCTCTTTGCCTCTGTATACTTGAGACACTCTGAAACAGAGATTAAAAAAAAAAAAAATCTAAGCTGGATTTATGATGAACTCGTTAGCAAGAAACAAGGAATGCTGGAGTTGCCTGTGGTTTGGGAACTGGGGCTATTTCCCATCTGGGGTTTGGGAAAGTCCAACTGCTGTTACCAAGGGATTAACCTGCAAAATGCTGCGAGATACAGAATTTAACTTGGGACAAATTAATTACAGAGACAGAAAAAACAGAATTGAAGGGCAAAGCAGGGCAATGAGACAGTAAAGTCCAAAACCAAAAAGTAGGCAAGATCTGCATCAGTAAGGGAACCACAGTCTTTGGTTTAGTGCTAATGCACTGGGGTCTTTCCTCAGCAAATTACAGTCCATCTGCTAAGCTGAGGAGGAAATGCACCCTGGAAGATGAGGAGATGAAGTCTTCCACTAAAAGGTACAAAAAAATTGTATGGGGAACGGCCTCTGTATGCTCCTCTGAGGGAGCAGCGCTCTCCTGCTGAAGTGACATACCCGGCCTCCAACTGCAAACCCAGTTTAAAGGCATGGTCATTGTATGTAGAGTTCATGCGCAGGCATGGATGATGCTTTCAACAGAGAAAGGTTTGGATGGAGGAAGCAGATAAAACACTGGGATGCGGGCTGAAGTAGAACATTTTGTAATGTGTTCTGCTAGTAAGGAAAACTGCAGGAAGAAAAGCAACAAATGCATTCCTTGGCGGGGAATCACTTGCTATTTAAGCCAACAGACAGACAGATGTGGTAGGGGTATGGGGAGAAGAGGGATTTTTCTGGCTTTGCTTTATAAATAAATCACTGTTCTCGAATCCAGAAGACATTTTCTCTGACCACTACATGTACGTAATTCTTTTAGCCTGTTATCACGTGCCTGGCAAATTTGTCTTATTGTTTATTCCTGTGAAATCATTGTTTCCTCCTCCTTTTCCTCTTTAGCACTCTCCCCACACCGTTGAACAAATCCTCTTTCCTCTGTCACTTCTCATCTGAGCAGTGGCCCTTGTCAGCAGCAAGCTCGTGTCCCTCTCGCACCTAACTTTCATTTATGCTCTACTAGTCTTTTTTAGAAAAGCATGTGAGTTACTAGTTGCTTCGGCACTATTTTTGATAAAAAAGCTGCTGCAACAGCTTTCTGGGAACAGCTATAAGACAGCCGACAGTACCACAGTGCTGCCAACAGATTAAGTTGATGCTTATACACTCCGCAGCCAAAGCCATCATCTACTGGAGACTGAAGGGTCAATCGTCAGTACAGTGCATACAGGGATTTCGTTAACATGAATGGGAGTAGTTCAGCTAAATCTCCACTGAATCATTATCCCTGAATATATCTGAGGAATTTAACCAGCACCCTTTGCAGCTTCTTGCTTCGTTCAGTGTCTACAGCGCTAAGTCTGAGATGCAATGAGATTCTTGCTTAATCTTGCAGACAATACACTTCTGAAATTTTGGTAATAGAGGATTATTGGGTTTGCACAAGGAAGAATTTTCCCTATAGCAACAGGATAAAAAAAGCTAAAGAGCATTATCTCTGCAGATATAATTATGTATTTGGCAACCTGCACCATACACATTACAACACTGCCACATGGGCTAGAGAAGGTTCACAGCTGTAGACATTGAACAGGACCTCTGTCAGAGTTTCTGGGATTTTCAACACATTAAAGAACACGAGTAAAAGACTTTATGCAGAAAGGCGGAAGACAAAAAAAAAAACAAAACTAAGGCTCAGAACCATATGAAATCAATTTAAAATTGTGACACACACCCTCCCCTTTCAGATCAACTTCAGCAAACCTAGAATACAAAACCTACACCGAAGCAGCGAAAAGCAACCAGCCTCCTGAATCCCTTCCCCAAGCTGAAAAGTCTGTTGTTTGCAAATGCAAACTTCCTTTTTGGGGGAGGAGGCATGGAAATCCTAGCTGCTACAATTCTGCTGACCTAAATATAGGACATGACCCAATACTGTGCTAATAAATTTTTATGAAATTAAGCTGTTTTGTCTAAATAAAAGACATTAAGCTTGAACTTACATGTTCTTCTGAAGCATAAAGGACTTCCATTAGCCGATTGACAAGGTCATTATTCTCTCCCCCGTGTTCTTGGCAGAGAAGTTCAATCTCCCTTAATTTGCCAAAGTAGAAATCCCTTTCCTTCTCCACGCCTTCAAGTGCAAGTTTTAATGAATGTACCTGCATATAAACCAAGATGTGATGCATCAGTTGTGAGAGGCACTACAGACAAAACAACTCAGTCTAAAATTACGCATGCTAAACGCTCTTAAATAAATACTCAATTTTATAGCTTAAAATGAAGTCCCCTTTTTTCCTGAAGTGCTAGATTGAACCTTACACAATAGAGAATAGTAAATCAGGCTCCCCCATTACACCTCTTGGATATGTCTTAACCTTGATCCTTAAAGGTCAATTTTCTCAGTGCTCTTTTATACTGAAACCCGAAGCAGCAGTCCAGGAATCAGGGTTACTTAAGACTTGTTTCCTAACAAAGCTGCCAGAAGTGTCATGTAATGGTAACTACTAAAACTTTCAGCTCAGTACTTGCATTATTTTGCCTGGATAAATGTGTAGTTGTTGGGAAACCTACAATATCTCCTTGCCTAAAAGTACGTAGATCTGGCAGAAAAACTCACAAAGGGAAACGGTCTAGTTAGGAAATTAAAAGGTTCCCTAGTTGCAAATGCGAGTACTGCTGTGTTGGTTTTTTCACCTCTCCTTTTCTGCCTCTCGACTTACCATACTGTTAGACATCTGTGTTTCGGCACTCTGATGCCTTGACCAGCTGCACCATGGACTTTCTGCTCTGATTGATGTGCTGTTTCTATCAACAAATTCTCTCAAACACCAAGTATCTTTCTCTTTGCAACCTTGCTCACAAGAGTCTTCAAGCTATACTGTCAGTCTCAATTTCACCACTAGGACTGCTGCAAATCATTTACGGGCAACATAGCTGTTAATGATTAGGCTTCATATAAATCATGACAGATGTTGCAATATATTTTTATACATACATATATTATATACACACACACACATATATATTTTAAAAAGAACAATTCTGTGGGAGCATAACAGATAAACTACTGTCCAATGGGGTATACACAATCAGGATAACGTGTATAAGTGGCTTTCAAATTCCGAGGACAGCAGTGTAACAACCAACAGAAATAATCACGGATGAAGCTGTCTACAGTAAACACACTGACCCCAATCACATCCAAATTACAGCCAAATTAGCATCCGTATTTTAAGGCCTGCAATTATACAAATGATTTTCTAAATAAAGCATGCTAAATAAATTAAATCGCATCAGACTACATTTCCGTGAATGGATACAATTTAATAGAAAGTTCTGCATTGCCAGTTCTACTGCAAGCTAATTTATTTCCTTCACTAGTAAAAATACCAGCAGAGTTCAAACAATGCTTTGACAGCCTACTAAATCCTATCAGTTCATTTTTCCATAACTGCTGAGCTAGCGATGCCTTTTTCTAACCTTTGATTGCACTCTCAGAGGTGTCAGACAGCAGAACTGACCTGTCACCAGGGCAGGATCTCAGAGCATCTCATTCATGTATTAACCCATTTCTAACCAGCAGCCTGAGTGTGACACCCAAGCCTTCCCATGACAGTTTGAATCAACGGTTGACACAATGACCAGTCACCTTAAAATTAACTATTTATTCATGAAAGTAGGAATAGCAAAATGGAACAAGAGTTTACAATATTGTGGTCTATAAATGAAGACCTCACATTTAAGACGTCTTCTGGATCTGCAGCAGCATATTCCTTGAGAGCAACGCCTGCATCCAGACAGAACAAGAACATAACTGCTTCCAGATCTCTTGCTCTGTGCTTGCTAGAGCTTGGGAAAACAACGAACTTCAGCTGAAACATTGGCAGCTAATAGCTTAGACTGTCTCCCCCTCTGACCTATTTACTATGAAGGCATTCTCCTGTTTTCATTCTATACATTCACTCCGTTTTAAAAAACAGAACCATTAAATGATGCATGTATGCACACAGTTAATTAACTACAGTATACAGTAAACACTTAAAACCAAACCAGCTATGCTTTTCTTCAGTTGCATACCAGCTACTTGTCTGTAACATATTAATTTGCTTTTCTTCAGGTAATTAGCACATCCACATGCTACTTTTTCCTTCTATTTACATGCCAGAAGGCTAATCCTATGTGAGGAACACTGCACATTAACTCCCGTGCTCTGTTTCTGGACCAGAAGTACCCCCCTGCAATCCAGTTAACGGCTGCAAAGGCAACAGTTCCTCCTAACTGGTGTTTTCTCTGACAGTACTTCTTGGTAGTATGAATACTCACAGGACTGCAGAGCCATGTTGGAGATTAAGTACATATTGTAGACAGGCAGCCAAGATGGTGCCGTTAGCAGAAACTATGTGTATACTAGCATACAGTTACCAGTTCCTGGGATCATTCGCCATATGTAAAGGTCCCTTCTCTCCATATGTAATGGTCCCTGGTCTGTATTGTCTCCTCAAGTGCACTCAAACTCTTTGGAAGAGTACTAGCTGGCACAGACCAAAAACACAGCAGGGACCACTTTAGCATTTTAATGCTATGGGTATCAAGTTCCAGCGCACAGTGACATTCCTTGGAAATGTTTAATTTACTAGCACAGACCAAGGCAATAGCTAAGACCATTTTAAGAGAAACTTTAAGATTGCTGGGAGCCGTTAAACTAGCAAATGTTATGGATGGCTTACGATTATTGCAAATAGCTCATTAAGCAACCCTGTGGTAAAATATAGTGTATGGACAGCCCCACTACTAAAATTTTTCCACTACAAATTGCATGGAAGTTCAGATGTTTCCATCTCCCTTAGCTGCTATCCATGAAAGGGCTGAAAAGAAAAAATCTGTTACAACCACATAGGCATTTGATATCCACAGACAGCTTAATCAAGACAGCAAAGGGGTAAAACTGGCTGCTGCCCTCATCTCCCTGGTTGCTGGAGAGCGGTAAAAAATGGGCAATTTGGCTCTTCCAGCATGTTCAGACTGGGCGTCAGAAAAACCTGGCTCAGAGCTGCTTGCAGCATAGGTTTTTTGGCTTGCGTTATATGCCCAGGGTGCACAAGTAACCATTAGTGGGAAATGAAATACCAAACGCTGCCAGCATTAAAAAAAAGCCTTCCAGACCATTCTAGCTAGAAGAGATCTCTTAAAAACTAGCTATTAAAACACCAACTTCCCAAATCCTCAAAATTTCTTCTCCTCTTTGGTGATGGGGGAAATAATCAGTTTTCCCTCAGGGTTATTTGTATATAAAGCTTAAGGTTTTCACACATGGAACGTGCTAGGAATACATTAGCAGCAGATGTGATAGTGACTGCCTATTTTAGTAAAGATCAAATATTTTTATGTTACTCGTATCCCAAACAACTCTTCTTCCTGAAGCAAACACATTCTGACTTCTGAGTACAAATGTCATGGTTTAAGTTGCATTAAGCTGACGTTTGAACTCCACTCTTACATTGATTGAAAAAAAAAAAAAAAGATTCCCTGAAAAATATATACCTCCATTCCTCGTGCAACATTTAAAAACTTTTCTGTTACAGCAACAATCAAAAGCCCATTTGGGAGGCTGGTAGACCCTGTTGTGCTCTGTGCTGCTCAGAATTATACCCTGAATCCGCAGTGTGCCGTGTTTGGGATGTGGCTATCCATTCACCACCCTCAAGTGCATAACAGTAACCAAGAATTTGCAAACAGTGCCCCAACAAACTGAAATCTTTGTTGTTCAGGTCAATGAAAGTCTGAAACTGAAATGCCCTTAATTGTGGAAAATTATACTTGATCCAGAATAACAGCTTCTTCCTGAATGCAGCTGCCAGGGAGCTCAGATTCTAAAATATGAGGTTTTTCCTTTCCATTTTCCTTCATCCCGGACAAATACAGAGATCAGACCTCATTTATAACAGTGGCATTTACACCATTCTGACAGCACAGTCTTGAGCCAGACGCAGATACTTATTCATGTCCAGTGCAGAAACTCTTGCATGCCCAGGAATGACAGAGTGGTGTAACGCTCCATAGCATCAATGAAAATTAAGCCCTTACATTCCTAACATTAAAAGAAATTCTGAAGCTTTAGTAATTATATTGCAGAACATTATTTATAATATAACCAAGTATTCTCACAAAGGTAGATCACATTTTTAAATGAAAAAGGCATATTACCTTCTTAATGCCTTCCTTCCAGAAAGCAGAGTGTAATGAGCTAGTCTTGATTCAGCTGCAAATAGCTAACACTTTGGTATTACAAACGGGCTTGTTTTCTCCACAATGACACATTAAAGTGATTTATTGCAAAGTTGTAATACACTAGAGCAAAGACACTATTGGGATTTTTCCAATCCAAGTGAAATAAAATATACATTTCAACATATAATAAAATTATCGTACTTAAGCAAGACGTACCTGTCATTCCTAAGACCACCTTTTAAAAATACTGGCAAACACCAGTCATCTCTGTCACATGTTACTTTTAACAATAAATCACTTTTTTTTTTTTTTTTTTTTTTTTCTCCCCAGCTGAGCTATTTCAATCTTTTGTCCCTTCATAATTCTGGAGAGCATCATTCAACAGAGGGCAATATTAGATTTCATGCCTGCCTGTGACAATGAATGCATCTAATTTTATGCCTAAAGCAAATTTACCTGTTCACTGAGCTGTATAACTTGAGTTTCCAAATCTTTATCTGATTTGGATGCTGAGCTGCTTGGTGCAGCTTTTTTTGCTGAAGATGGGCGAGAAGGTGTTGATCCTGGTTTAGAAGCTGGACTGGATTTAGCAGCACCTGAAAAATACAATAAATAACTAATAATCAAGATTTATCTCCATGATAAATACATTCCTATTAGCCTGGTACTGAAAAAAAAGTATTTGTTTTACAGCCAGCCATTCTCTCTCTTACTTCAAGGTGACAGTGGAGGAAGTTCCAGTGCTGCTATACCTTGGGAAAGGAAAAAACACATTTCCTAGCAGTTTTACTTTGAGTTTGCTACTGAGAGTGAAGTAACTCTGAAACTAAAATAAATAAACATCAAACTAAGAATATAAAGTTCCCTTAGCTGTCAGCAGCTTCCAGCTTTAAAAAATATGCCGTTAACAGACCACTCCCCCAGCCCAATATTGAGTGTACGTATCTATCTTCAATTTCCCTGGAGAAAAACAGACTTGAAATAAACTCAGCTAAACTGCCTCTGTGCTTTCCTCATTTTCAAATGTAAACCATCCCTGAGACAAGGGCATTGAAATTCAGACAGAGCATGGAGAATTAAATCCATCAGTAAACTCACAGTTGCCATAGTGACCAAGAGATGAGTTTTGATCTGCTTAGGTTTTGCTATTTGTTTGTAATTACTTGCACTGCAAATCTGCCAGAATACAGAGCAACATCTTTACCAGCAAAAATAGCAAGTAACGAGTGCGCACAGGTACTCTTTTTCACAAGGCCTGAGGCACACCAATGCCGAAGCAGAGAAACGTTTGTGTGAAAGGATTTGCAGTGCCTCCATAGGAACGTCA
This sequence comes from Platalea leucorodia, assembly GCF_965183815.1. Taxonomy (NCBI): domain Eukaryota; kingdom Metazoa; phylum Chordata; class Aves; order Pelecaniformes; family Threskiornithidae; genus Platalea; species Platalea leucorodia. The sequence goes on from NC_138823.1 coordinate 46,764,964, forward strand.
CAGCCAGCTCCTCACACCTTGCTCTGCCTCTCCATCTTGCCTCTCCTTGTCGCTGGCTGTTTGATTTAGTCGCGGAGCCCCGGTACATGGGTGCCTGGCTCACGGCCGTCCGCCTTGCCTGGGCTCCCACAGGCACTGGACCCTGCCTCCCAGCCTTTTCCTTATTCCCCTCCGACTAGGAATAAATTTGAGATGCAATGAACATACATCTGGTACAAAAATCCCTTGGGTTAAGATAACAGAACAGAAACCCAGCCATGTCTCAGACCTGTTTGATTTATTACGCAGGCATGTGAATAAGAAGTTGTGCTTTGCAGCATCCATGGTTATCACTGTTTCTTACAAAGAGCAAAATACAGTTGTTCAGACATGCGGATGGGCTCCATGACCACCCTCCACCATCAAATGCTGTCAGCTCTGAAGTCTGGGACACACAGGGTGCAGGAGAAAGCCTGAATCCAGAAAGCTCCCAGCTGAGCTCTGAGCTTGCAGTCCCCACTTCTGGAGGGATTTGCCCCAGCCTTCTCAGCAGCCACCTTCCCCCCCACACCTCGCCAGCTGCTCCTCCCATACGATTACTTGATTTATTGGCACACTACAAATTGTTCTAAGTTGTCATTTCCACAATGAATCCCCAGTGTCAGACAACACTTTATTAAAGCAATTCACTGTAAAACCAATGTTTTACGAAGGCGTTACTAGGAAATTGCAAGGAGGCAGGGAAAGGCAGAAGGGGGAGAGACAACTTGTGGGGCTGCCCACAGGACCAAACCCCGGAGCTCACACGGTCTCACTGACCTGGAACTGTGTACAGCGGTCCCTTGGAGGAGCTGAAAAGTGATGGCAAAGGAGAGCAGCGATGGGTTATTTAATCAGGCTTGCTTAAGCTTTCCTGATTTAGTCACAGGCCTCTCTCTGTAACAAGCATCTCTTCCCACCTCGAAGGATAACTCTGTATTAACTGGGTCATCTAATGCCAACCAACACAAATAAACAACTTGATAATTCAGTTGACTTGTGTAAACATTTCTGTGCAAGATGCCCATCCTCCTTTTCTATGCTCTTTAATATAAGACAGATAAGAAAAAAATACATATATGTTGGGTTGTAGCTTTTTTTTTTTTTTTTTAGAAACTGGTGACTCCAATAGCTTCCATGTCTAACTGCATACACAAACTCACATCCAGCAGATTTCAGATACAGTGCACAGACTCACTAAAGTTGGGAAAATTCAATGTTGTATACATGGCTGAAATTAAACTTCTTTTCACATCATACTTAGATCAGCAAAGAATAAATTATTTGTGGAAAAATATTAAAAATGCCCAAGATCTTTTGCTGTTATTTCTTTCTTTAGGCAATTCCATAAACTTTAGCACCCTGCCTTCATCACTTTCCAGGTTCAGTCCCTGTTTTGACTAACTAAAAATCAGCTGCTTCTGAGCAGTATTGTTAAGATGCTCTCAAAGCCAGGAAAATAATTTTCATTTGGATTAGCAGATAAACAAAAGGAAACTGGTGTCAAAATATGCAAGATAAACACACACATGAAATAATCACTTTTACTATACCATTCTAGTTGGGCCTCAAGTTATTTAATGAATACTTTCATCACATGCAACTGCAACAGTTACCTACACAACACTTAAAATAATATATACGTATACTAAACCAGGGTATCAACATTTATTTCTTATTGTATTCTACACCTGCAAGACAGTTCAGGATATCAACTGAAAATTAAATGCTATAAAACAAGCTATGGACCTTCAGATGTGAAACCTTGGCTGGTCGATGCAGCTCCCCCCTCTACCAACTACACTTCTACTTGAAGGCAGCACTGGACTTTCTCTAGGCAGCAAGCACCTGCACACAAGCACAGGAGAAGCCATTCAGTTTTTCTAGGGCAGCACCCTCCAGCCTCTCAGCTCTTCACCGTTTCCCCTGGGTGGTCACGGTGCAAGACCTAAGCAAGGCGCATTGTGCAGCCACTGCGTATTGCTCCCTTTCATGCTCAACAGCCCTGTGAAGCAAGCTAGTTCTTTGTAGATTGGGGTACTGATCACAGAAAGCCATATCATTAACTACACACCTCTTTTTAACCTGCAGAGAGAGTTAAGGACAGAGCAGGCACAAACATTTAATCCCCAGGCATTCTCTCTAATTTGCAGCTGAGGCGCCCTCCCAGAGCATGCTGAGCAAGCCCACATCCCCACTGTCTGTGGACAGAGAGGGCTAGATAACACCAATACACCGCATTATGTTCTGCCCTCCTTTGAAAACAACAAAGCCTTTTGAATTTCCACAGCACAGTGTTACTAAGCTTTATAAAGTCCAGACAAATCAAAAGAAATGGACTTTTGCTCCACTGCTCGAGATCAGCTCTTAAATGAACATGATATTCCAACTTCAGTAACACAGATAAAAACCAGCTAAATAACCTGAGCATTTCAGATGGTATCAGCAACAGCTGGATAGAACTTAATTGCAACAGAGAATGCCTAGGGATTTCTAATTTAAAATTTCCTGGAGGAAAGAAAAAAAAAAAAAGCTTCACTGCACATTTATTCTGAAACATCAGTTTTAGAATCAGCTCAGAGGTAAGCCTCCCATTTCTAACAGAAGCTTAATTTCATAAAAGAATTAAAGGATGTTGGTTGGTAGAGCAGTGCAAAGTACTTGAGACAGCCAGATATCTAAATAGAGATGAAAGGTCTTGGTAGACTTAATGACTTTGCTATTGAGCACCACAATGGCTTTGCAGTCAATTAGAGCAAGTGTGGAGTAACTCCTAATGCATTGCTCAGAGGGACTATATAACCCAAGCAGTTTAAATTCTGTCCAACATAATATCTTCTAAGAAAATATTTATATATAACCCATTTACATATCCTAAGAAAGCACAAAGATTTTGTACAAATATTTTATATACAAAATATCTGATAATCAGCTTTGAATTTTCACTGACCACTGAGAGAACTGCATTGTAATCAGTGCCATGAATGTTACCCATTACCAACTGCTTTTCAAGCTCACTGTTGATGTTCAAAAAGAATAACAGAGCCCTGCCCCTGGAGAGGAACATACTGGCAGCCAACAGTCTGGAAAGCAGCGTGGCAGAAAAGGACTCGGGGGTCCTGGTGGACACCAAGTTGAGCATGAGGCAGCAACACACGGTCACAGCAAGGAAGGCCAACAGCCTCCTGGGCTGCATTGGGAAGAGCATTGCCAGCAGGACAAGGGAGGTGATCATCCCCCTCTACTCATCACTGATGAGGCACATCTGGAGTGCTGGGTCCAGTTTTGGGCTCCCCAGTGCAAGAGAGACACGGGCATGCTGGAGAGAGCTCAACAAAGGGCCACAAAGACGACTGAGGGACTGGGGCACCTCGTGTGTGATGAAATACTGAGAGAGTTGGGACTGTTCAGTCTGGAGAAGAGAAGACTCGGGGGAGATCTTATCCATACCCGAAGGGAGGGTGCAAAGAAGATGGAGCCAGGCTCTTTTCAGTGGTGCCCACTCAAAGGACAAGAGGCAGCAGGCACAAATACAAGAAATACAAGAAATTCCATTTAAACATAAGAAAAAACTTCTTTACTGTGAGGGTGATTGAATACTGGAACAGGTTGCCCAGAGAGGCTGGGGGTGTCTCTATCCTTGGAGATACTCAAAACCTGACTGGACATGGAGCTGGGCAACCAGCTCTGGGTGACCCTGCTTTGAGCAGAGGGGTTGGACTGGACGATCTCAGAGATGCCTTCCTACCTCCACCATTCTGTGAGAACTTCTGTTGCAGCATACTCTGATTTTAGGTCAATGCAGGGTCCAACTGGATTTTTTTTTTTTTTTAAACAGTATCACAGCTGCTTCAATTAGCACCTGGATAACTTTTTGTACCTGCTTATATAACAGCAGCAGAGATGGGAAAAATAAATTCACAGTTGAAAGACAAATTATTTTGTTCTTGTACTGCGATAAGTTAGATGAAGCAGCTTTGAAATGCGTTGCAGTTTTCTATCTGTGGTGCTCCGGAAACAATTACTGGTCAGTCCCATCATAATTGGATCTCCTCCAGTTTCAGCTTTACTATACTTTTTGCTAAAGACACAAGTTTTACAAATAGATGTACACTTCTGCAACTTAAAACAGTGGATGTTGGCACTGTGCGGGTTTTGGGTACAACAAAGCCAGGCTGCAAATTCCAGGTCACTTTACATCACGAGCACAGTCTTGCAGACAAGAGACCTATTTAATGTTTAGAGAGGAATCTTCCTTGAAGCTATATGAGTAATTAGTGTGCTGTTAAATATTTATGTAAAATTCCAAGGAGAAACACACATGAATACGGTGTGGACGTGCGTGAGGACAGCGTGGAGAGCAATGGGAGCCCTCAGCAAGCACGAGACTTGGCTGAGCCCTCACGACCACTGCTTCAACGGAATTTGGGAATCACTCACAGTATATCTTCAGTCAAATTAAAGGACTGCATGACATGAATATTCCTGACTCATGCCACAGAAGAAAAAACAAACCCACCAAGAGGCCGCAGAGCTAGCAATTTCTTTACGAGCTAAAGAAAAACTCTCCACCCACTTAAAAAAAATGAGTGAGAACAGTAAATTAATTAATATTCACACACACTTATTGTTGCAGCTACACTGGGATGCAAGAAGCTGCTCAATTTAGGGATGCTTAATGGCATAAGTGATGACAAATGATACTTAATGGGAATGAAATGACCTCAGACAAAATCTGACTCGACTTGCAGCATCCCAACATGCTACAGTGCAGCTGCCTAATTATCTTGTGGTACTAACTTCCCCTGGGTGGCAGGACTTCTCTGTCCCCTCAGCTCTCCACACCTCCACTGCTGCTGGCTACGGTACAGTCTGATGAGCTCTACGCTGATCATCACTGCCAGGCAGCTGGCAAAGAGAAGTGTGTACAAATACTTGAAACTGAAGCACCTTCTACAAATTTCAACAGAGCAATCCAAGCAAGAACATACAATGGAGCCTACTTGTCAGATGAAAAAGTTTTGTTGATGGCATGACTCCCTCAGTTTGTCTTTAATAGAAGGAGATTTGATAGATAGGAACTAACCACAGCCTTTTCCCCATCATAAATGAAGACTTTTCTTTAGATGTAAAATAACCAACATTTTAATGGCAGCTATTAATTTTTCTCAACTGAAACCCCTGTTTTCTCTAGAAACATCTTGCAAGCATTCATCTTCAATGGATAAATCCATTCCACATAGGCTTAACAGAAGAATACAATTTAAAAGTTGAAATGCTCTTAAAAGCCTGCATTTTCTAAAATTCAACTGTCTGCTTAGCTACAAGGAGAAAGCAGTCTCAAAAGGAAAATCTGAAAAAAAATATGGAAGAAACGCATATTAAAATACAAAAGATCATGCAAAAATTTGAGCAACACAGACATTCAAACCACACCCAAAGTACACTGAAAATTAAGATGGCAATTTTTCACCACTGTGTTTCAAACACAATCTTCTTTCTAGAAAAAAGGCCTTGGCTCCTGCACTGCAAGCAGCACTGCTTCATGGTCTAAATTCTCAGGCTCAGTGGGTTTAAAAATTAAACTTTCCTCATGCTGGCAGAGAGGGTGTGTCTGCATGAAGGCTGAGCCACTTTCCTCTCTACCTCCCAGGCCAGCACTGTCACTGCACATGCTGTTCCCGTCGGCTAGTACAATTCCTTGGCCTCGTATGAACTAGGCACAAAAGCATTTTCAGTTTGTCGCCCCGCGGCTCTTCCCATTTCCAGCTCTGCCACGTTGCCCTGGAGCACTGCACCACTGCGAGCAGGGGTTGCCATTGCCAATACCAACTGCCTGCCACCTGGGGAAAAAGGTGGCACGTTTTGGTGGAAAACAAAGAAAAAAAAGCATTAGAAGGAGTCCTCGAGTCTCCAAGGAGTCCTAATCATATCACTAGCTGCTAAAATAAAGACTGGTTTTGAGTATTTTTATCCTTCAAAATTAATTTACAGCACATCTGCCACAGTAGGATAGACCATTTCCCTAAAGAAAATCAGTATTTTTCTTTTGCAATCGGCTCTTCGATGGCACACACATTATATATAAAGCATTCGTGCACAAACAGTTCATTCTGCCCTGGTTATTTTCCCTGTCATAGCGTGAGTATTTTTAGCCCTCATGTGATCCTCCAGTATTTTCCAGCTCTGCTTTAGTCATCCTGCTCTCACTGAATATTTCAAACTAAAACGTCTAAGCCTTCAGATCTAAGAACCTCTTGTATTTTTAGCTTACATGTAAATAACTAATTTTATTAAGCTGTCTTTTACCTGTGTATTTTTGACACCCTACACCCATACACAAAGCAGTGCTCCATGGAGATTTGCTCTGACGTACAGGAATACTTACATAAGACACTAAGCTAAAATCCTGACAACCTGATGACCGTTTTCAATTTGATCAGATGAAGCTTTTTCTGCTGTTTTCCACAAGGAGCATTAGAACTGGCACAAACAACCATGCCCTAATATTTTAATCCCTTACCATAACTTTGACTCTACATCTGTAGGCTGTTTACCACTGCGTTAGAGAAGAGCGGAGGCTGTAGGAGATCGAAAGGCGGCTCAGGGCTGGCAGATGGCGTTATATCTAAAAGCAGCTGTGGTGCTGTTGGCAGAGAGCCTGCAGCGGTGGTCTGTGCTGCTGGCTCCACTCCTCGAAGGATGAAAACATACCCGTTCCCCCAGCAGGGAGCTGCGTTTACCTGGCAAATCCTTGCTGCTCCTACTATTTCTAGAAGTAGCCTTTTACATGTGTTACGGAAGCCATCCACCCTCTGTACAGCCATCAGCTCAGCAACAAATTGGCTCTGTCTCTCAAGGAAGGGATGAGGCAATGCGAGGGTGGCACAATAGATTAGTTGGAGGGACCTATTTACGTTTCCATTTCCGAGCTCCATTATCCTTGACCTGTGCGGACTCCTCGGTCAGATCGCCTTTGGGAGGGGTAGGGCCGCTGCTGTTGGACTGCTCCCCGATTAACACAAAACCCGGTGCATTTTCAGATTTCTCAAGTTTCAGTTTGTTTTAGAAGCATTTTTAAAAATGCAATAAAGACCACACTCGGCATTTGCAGAGATATAGGTAAATACCCACGTACAGGTACGGAAAGCAGCTACCTGATGCCATGGGTCTTGTTAAGCTTTAGTGTCAGATTAAAATACCAAAAATAATTCTAACTCACAGCAGCTACCTTTTCGGGTAAGCTTTCAGAGCAGGCTTTAGGGATTTGACCCCTTTCTTGTTGATTGAAAGACATATCTCAGTCTACCTCTGAAAATACAGAGTTAGAACAGAGTGTTACAAAGTAGTTATGAATAATTAAAAGAGATCAGCACCTCCTAAATCACTCAAAAACAAAACTCTGGCAAAGGACACTAGAAGAGTTATTCTGTGGAACAACAGGAATCATCTGAAACACAAATGAAATTACTAGTAGCTAAATAAATTATTCCTTTAGAAATTTATATATTTGATCAATTTAGAATAGGCATATTTAAAGGTCTGTCAAAACCAAAAATATAGTGTGAATGAGTACTCATATGTCTCCTTGCTCCTGACACTAAACAATAAGTGCATACATTTATGTATGTCCACTGCACACTGTTTAAAAACTTTTGGATTATGTTGAAAGATCTTCTGGGTTCTTTATTTTCTCTCACTATTGCTTCTTTTTGTTTCATTAATGAACTGAAACAAGACAATACTAAAATTTCAATGCTTCAGTGTTAATGTAGAGCAAATCACACAAATGAAAAGCGACATTTAAAAAAAAAAGTACAAAAAAGAGGCAAGCTACTGTGGCAAACTGCTACAGATGCTGGCAAATGCTTGCTGCATTGGTGTAAGAGTTTATTGCATCAAGCAGCCCACAATGTTTACTGCTCCCACAACAAAGTCAGTGGAAGTAAAGCTGTGCCAAAACCTCAACCATTTCACTGAAGACCCAAGAACGTAGAATAACAAAATAATCAACATAGAACTTATAGGTAGCAGTTTAAACTACGCCACCTGATGTTGCACTTACTCATGGGCATGTATCTTTGTGCTTGTAACATCAAGGAAGACGAAACTCCAGATGGGGTGGGGAATTCTTAACCTGCCGCAGAACTCATGAGACCTTATCTTTTTGCCTTTTTAGTGTAAATGGCTAAGCTTGTTTTACTCACATGGGCACATTATGGTTCCTGTAACAACTGTAATGAATACTCCTTCATTTCCAGTTAAGTGTGCACAAGCATGCACAGACACACACACGCACACACACACACACACACACCAGAGGTACAGAAGCACATCTTTCATGGTAATTTCCCAGCTACCCAGCACTTGCTTCCACATCATCCCAATTTACTCCCAAACAGCAGGAGATAAGGCACACCCAAGCTTGCAGATGCATGTGGCACTCCTCCTGGAGTGTCCTCTATCAACAGGCACCCAGTAAGGGCTCCCAGCCTCTCAAGCAATCAGGCTACATGAGGTGGTGAGGTGAGGCACAAAGGCACAATACATCAGTGAAATGAAAACGTGCTCACGCAGAAATTGAATAAACCAAAGAATGACTGACACCTAAATGAAACAATCTTGTTCTAAAACACAGGCAGCAATACAAGCTACAGCTCTCATTTCACCTAGCATCACGTAATGCCTACACCACCCCTCCCCAGCTCAACAAAAATTAAACTAGTGTCCTGCCTGTCATACTTCTGGACAATATCTAAACTAATAATGAAGGAAGCTTTCCATGAAAAAGCTAACTTCCACACCACAGAATCTTACCAAAGATCATTACATTCTAACTCAGTTGTCCTATTCCATACAAGGGCTGAGGAGGCACGGGGCACGCACTTCATACAACCAGCAACGTGACACGAGATCACTGCATTATCCTCCACATCAGCCGGCTGGTTCCACTCCAGTAGCTATTCTATTTCTCTAGGATTGTCACTTCCACAATTTGGATGATACATTTGTGACTTTGGTACAAACAGACCATCTGCAAGAAGAATTAACAAGCATGATAAAGTCTGTATTCAATAAAAGTGTCTTTTCCAATTTCTCAATTGGATAACACCATGACATTAGCACTTGGGTTTTTTTGTTTTCAAAGGGAGTGCAAGACATCACATGGGAAATTATAGCATACCAGGCCTTGAAATTCAAAAGTTTAGACACAAGATGGTGCAAAACAAAGATGTAAACAAAGCTTCAAAATCCCAGAGCTGCGCTGGCCTGCTATTAGGTGCTCGAATTCCTGGAAGCACTAATGAGCTGAAGGCAGCTGGCCAAGTATGCCCCACTTTGACGTCAGAAGCGATCAGAGCAGAACGCTGAAATCTGGGTATGATTCCAGAGAGTAAGCCGGCCTAAAACGGAGGGTGCCTCATACCTGCCCTTCCCTTTGCCAGCACTGGTGCATATCTGAGCCCATGAGAAGACAGGTCATAGAATTAAGCCAACTAAAAATTGATCATTATCTGAGGACTGGGTTAGCATGAATAAAGCAAACCCAAGGCAGAACAATAAAGGAATTAAGTGTGCGTGCATGTGTGTTTCTGTATGCACAAACCTATATACATACAGGCAACCAACCCCAGTAATGCTCATTTAGTGATTATTTTTTAAAAAAATGTTAGCTGTTCTCCCGTTCACTTAACTCTCAGTTATCAGAAAATGGCATCTGCTTAGTGACCAGTCATGCCCATATTACATAAACACCGAAGATCAGGCTTAGTCCTTCAGCCTGTTCCAGAAACACTGTCGTGGTTTAACCCCAGCCAGCAACTAAGCACCACACGGCCGCTCGCTCACTCCCCCCTGGCGGGAGTGAAGGGCAAAAGTGAGAAAGCTCACGAGTCGAGATAAAGACAGTTTAATAGGTAAAGCAAAAGCCACACACGTAAGCAAAGCAAGATAAGGAATTCATTCACTACTTCCCATCAGCAGGCAGGCGTTCAGCCATCCCCAGGAAAGCAGGGCTCCATTATGCATAACGGTTACTTGGGAAGACAAGCGCCATCACTCCAAATGTCCCCCCCCTTTCTCCTCCTTCCCCTTAGTTTTATCGCTGAGCATGATGTCATACGGTATGGAATATGCCTTTGGTCAGTTGGGGTCAGTTGTCCCAGCTGTGTCCCCTCCCAGCTTCTTGTGCATCCCCAGCCTACTCACTAGCAAGGCAGTTTGAGAAACAAGAAAGGCCTTGATGTTGTGCAAGCACTGCGCAGCAATAACTAAAACATCCCTGTGTTGTCAACACTGTTTTCATCACAAATCCAAAACATAGCACCGTATAATCTCCTGTGAAGAAAACCAATTCTATCCTAGCAAAACCCAGTATAAACACAAAATAAAAAGTTAGAAGACAGAGGTATCTTTGAGAAAGAGCAATAGTTGTATGTTGCTCACTTAAGAGGACTAGTGTACCTGAACAATAAACACATATAAAACCACAAATCAATTAATTTTTTTCCTTCTGATCAGCTCTTAAGATTTGGAAGCATTTCACTCACAATAAAAATTAAGAAAAAAGAAATCAGCCTGTGCTAGCTATTTCCTGTAAGGGTGGAGGTGTGAGAAAAAACACACTTCATTTAATGTTCTTGAATACGCTTACACACACCACGTTCATCTACAAGGAGGTTAAATGCCTTTGTCTCCACCATCAGACATCACTAGAATCCACATCATTTACATCAAGGGTTTAGTGGGGAAGACCCTATGCCCAATAGGGCTGGGCCAAACTAGAGCGTACCACAAGAAGTTAAATTCTGCCATCTCAGATGCTAAGCCTGTGACAAGGCAAAAAGAATAGCCCACCCACACGAGGAAACAATTTTTAACTAGTATTTAGTAAAATGGATCACAGTTAATAATCATCTTCAGAGACAGAAACGAATTCTTGAAGAGGCAAAATACCTGCAGTTGGAGAGTTTGCATGGTGAGACTTTTTGGGCAGGTTGAAGATTTGTTCACCAGGATCTGGTGGGGGAATAGCGTCTTGGCCTTGTCGAGCTTCCACAGGATCATACTCCTTCCCATCATAGTTAGCATCAAAGAACTTCTTAAACCATTGAATGAAATCTAAGTTGTCTTGGAAGCGTCCTTTGACCAGTTTTTCCACGGGAATTACCTAAAAGGTAGAATGAAGGTTCCAATAATATATCATTGCCTTTTTTAAAGATAAAAACTACATATACACACTTATTTGAAAAAAATCTACTAACTCTATCAGCATATATTCCTCTGCCATTGTTTTCTTCCGAAAAGAAACTAAATTATGGTAGCTTTGGAAGTGCTCTTAATAAGAAATAAAACAGAAATAAAACGAAGGCCCAGGCTTTGAAGTGGCTATACAGTGGGTGTACGTAGCCTTTATAACTGCTCTTCCACAGAGTTACTCCTTTCTTATTGCAGTGACAGTCATGATGAACGAAACTGTTCTGGGAGTAACACTATATTCAACTGACCAGGGATTTCTGTTTTTAATAGACAGACTAAAGTTGGGCATACTAAAAATGAACAATTCTTCAAAAGGTCCAGACGGGAGTTTCTTGCTCTCTGTCCTACTGTTTGAACTACAAAAAACCCAGTAGCTTCTTCCAAGGCATGCTGAAGTTCAAACCAACCTACATTTTGGTAGTACATGTTCATCATATGAACCAACCCTGAAGTTTTAACCTTGTAATTTTTTTCCATTCCATATATAGCTATACATAGAACAGTGCGTGGACATGCAGAAGTTGAGTAAAATGTTTTAGTAAAAATAAAGTTTTAGTAAAACAAAAGAAAGGCTTTGAGGACGTCTCCATATCCTGCAAAATTTTTCACAGAAATAAAGTCTCCAAGAGGTGCCTTGGGCCAATATTAGTGTAAGGAGGTGCTTCAGCATTGCTCTGCAGGAGGCTCAACCTTCCCAGGTGCTGTGGGCAGACAGGGACTAGGAAGGGAATGCTGCAGAAGGAGGGCTGCCCTGCCTTGCTTAATTCGTGCAGCTGATTAAAGAGACAAGTTAAATGGATCTTCATGCCTCCTGAGTGCATTCAGTTTTCAGCTGGAAAAAAGGGTACCTAAAACCATTGCAATTTTCATTTCTTCTTCAAGGTTAAGCCAACTGTGCAGCATTTTATCAGTCTATGATACTCCTACAAGGATTAATGTAGCATTTTGCATGTCACGTTATTCCTTTTGTATCTTAATTCTGCATTGAGAAACTATAGCAAGTTTGCTCCCTACAGAAAAATTGACAATGTTAACTTTATTAGACTTTCCAATGTTTCACTAACAAGTTACACTGTAAATAGAAGCATCCACATTTCAGGAGTAATGAGGGTTTTCCACTGCTTTAAAAAAGTCTTACAGGACTCTCTATTAAGGCTGTTTAAATTTCAGAATAAAGCAACACCAAAAGCCAGAGCAGAACTTTAAAAGGATATTCAGGTAGTACATCAGTGTAAAACTAGAAGCATGACAACATAACTTTCATTATTCATTTGTATCAACGCAGTAGTTTATATTGGTGAGCCCATCAAACTCACCCATTCAAGCATAAACCAGTACCTTATGGCTGAACAAGCCATTTTCTAAGAGCCCTCCATTCTTTACTTTACAAGATCATGTGCTGGCCAACCTACCAAATAATTGGATAAATTATTCCCGTTCTTGAATATTTTAAATTCCTTAAATCCCATTTTGGACAAGAAACATGGAATACTTATAAAGAACGGCATATTTCCAAGTTATTTGGTCGGAAGTTCAGGTCACCAGTAATTTTACTATATCTAAAATTAAGGTTCACTGACAGTAAGGAATTTCCAACACATGGTATTTTATCAAAGGGTCTCTGATATTAAGATATAATGAGTTAGGTTACACAATACCTCAGCGGACACATGGACTCAATTTTCACTTTGTACCTAAATGGAGCATGCCAAATTTCTTCCTTCATGCCTAAATACCCTTTTCAGATAATGAAAGGTCAAGAACGTCTTTGCATACAACTTCTACTCTGGTTGTCAGTCCAAAAGTTGAAAAAGTGGACTTTAAGTATTTTGAAGTTTATTTCCCCTATTTATTGACTTCACCCAGTTTATTCAACTTTTGAAACTTGTAGTGACTGAAATACAAACACAGACTTGCCTACCTTATCCACATTCATTCTTTTAAATGATGCTTGCAGAAGTTTGAAGTTGTGAATGTATTCATGCTCCAGCTTTGCTTGAAACTTTACTTTCTTCAAGCTAATGCACCCTGGGAACAACATGTCCATGAACTGGCAGTAGGCTGCTCCTATAACAAGAGAATGCATTGACGTTAATCCAGATGCACCCAGCTAAGACCAAATGGCGTTTAATGTCATTAGCAGAAAGCATGAGCAGAAAGCAACCGTGCTGAATAAGTCCCTGCTGTAATTCAACCTAACACGATGCACCCAAGATCTACTTGTCTAATGTACATTGAACAGCGTGACATATTAATGTGCGTTCTCTCCATTCAGTCTAGATGCACGATGCACTGTTGTGTAGCATCTGAAGAACCACCATGATGAATGCAAACTAAATCTTTCTTCTATTTAAAACTGATGTTCTTGGAGTCGCTATACACAGTAGGACTGTCCATACAGTGAGAAGATCACAGTCAAAATGGAAATCTCTTAAGCTCCCTCAATCCTCACAGTCCCCTGAATTCAACGAAGCCAAGATCATCTTTCTTCTGGCACTTGTAGCTGAATGCCAATCAAGTCCAAGGCAATCATTTAAGATTATACCAAACCACAAATTAAAAAAAAAATAAATTGTAAAGCCCCAGCTTGTTAAAGCATACTAGCCAGTTCCCACCCCTCTGAAACAAACATCTTTACTGATTTTCATCTCCTGAGAAAAGCATTTAAATAAGCAGACTTTAGCATAGTCCACCCATAGATTTCAGAAGCTGGGCTGCCAGCTTTCATTCTCACTCAAAACAATAAGGTTTTGAAGCTCAACTTTGAGGGCTATCTGAACTTACGTATAGGTAAGGGTAGGGGTGTGTGTGCCTATGTGTGTGTATAATCCAGCACAGAGCTGCAAGTATATGGAAAAATTTCTAAACAGTGTACTGGGCACAGCTAACAGAAATAGCCTTTTCTTGTATGCAGGGAGCTTCCTCCTACAACTTCATCATGTCTCCGTCATTTGCAAAATAAGTCTTTACTATTGATGCACTGAAGTGTTTGGAAATTAAGGCCGAAAATGTTTGCGGAAATCAGAGGAAAGGCAATTTCAGTTCTTCTTCAGAAGAGAGTTTTCTACAAAATGCTTTACACTCAGCAAAGATTCAGTGAAGTTCATTTCTGGAGCAGAGGGCTGTAGAGTGCGTAGCCCCTGCGCTTGAGCATACAGAGCGGGGAAGTGATTGCCCGATTACTCCTGACAAGTTCAATTTCATTTCCACAAAAAGAACTTTTGTGCATTTAGTGCAGATCAGTTTTGACAAACAAGTGTCCAGATCTCACCTAACAGTTCAGCTCAGTATCAACGACAATGATTTTTATCAAAAAATAATTCTGCTGAGTGCTCATACTGAAACCAAATTAGCAAAGCAGACACCTGGCTTCCCCGGTTTTACAGGAGGGCCAACAATACCTTAAACTTTAAGACATTTTTCTCCATGGGTATGCATGTGTTTTGACAGGACCAACTTTATGCATGAGAGAGAGTTCTCATTCTCTGTATCCACTCAACCATCATATGAAGGGTTACAGAGCTCGTAACTTCCCAAAAAGAGAAGCAGAGTTTAAGACTAGAGTCCAAAAAAGTTTCCCAAAATACTGATATGAGTTTTGCTAAGGGATTTACCAAGATCAAGCTTTAGTACTGAAAACCACTGCCATTTTTTTAAAAAATTCTCTTCACGTTGCCTAGCTTTGTGGGGTAAAACTGTTATAAAAAAAAAATCTGATTTTCCACGGACACCTTGTGCTTAGCTGTTTGCAATGGTTTTGATATGATTAGGAATCAAAGTAAAATATTCCCTAAAGGAAAAGAAGCCTTCTGGCAAGTTACAAACATCAGATGACAAATTTGCATCTTCTTATGGAAAGCTATATAAACACAATTAGTTATTCAAAACTCATCCTTAGCAAGAGAACTGGTAAATATGTGGCAGCAGAAAAAAAAAATGACATTACAATTAAAAGCATGGGTATACAGATAATGCATGGCTTGACTACATTTATTACTATTTAATTTCATGCAAAAGGATTATTATGCAATCATTTCATGTTATAAATTGAATTTGTTCCTAACTCTGTCCTTTCATCCTCCCCATACCCCAATTATAAGCTTTACTCTGATATCTAAGTAATTGCCTGGAGGCCTTGAAATGCACTGCACAACCTTTCATCTAGACCCTTTTAGAAAACTAGAAACCCAAAGTGTTCACATGAGATTTTCTCCTTCTGCTGGTAATGCAAATTCCTTCTGCATGCCTTTAGATAGAGCATTACTAGGTTTAAGACTCTAGTTTCGGTATTTCCTCGTGTTTCCTTCCCATCGTGCTGGCAGTTGTTTCTGTGCTTTTGCCAGCCAGGAGGTGCTCCTGGGTCTGCACGACACTGGAGGGCAGAAAACACTGGACTACATCCACATAACAGCACAAACCTGGTCTCTGATACAACACTGAAGCTGGCTGCTGGGCTGTTTCCCCGACAGGATGATTTTATTACATTGGCAAACACAATTCATTAAAATGCTCCTTCCTGAAGTACAGAGGCAACATACAAACATGGATGGAACTAAACACTGTAAAGTGCAAAGAGAGAAAACTCGTCTCGACTCCCAAAAGGCAGAGACCTGCCTACCACAGCAACAGGAGAAAGTAAAAATATCATTATGGTCAACTGGGACTACCTGATATTGGACACCGAGGTTATGTATGTATTTAATATTATATAGGTATTTATTTATAATTTAAAATTTTACCCTCTAAAGCTTGTAGCTGTCACATTGCATTCAAATGCTAGCCATCAGTGCAGCAGAACGGGGACGCTACTTTCTACACTGCCCATCGCTGAGATTTCCTGGAGGCAGCAGAAAGAGCAGCCCTACTTAAGTAACGCAAGATTGCAATGCCTGTACCTCGCAGCCACAACATATAGACATGTGGTCCTCTGCATACTGGACAGCACTTTAGGTCTATCCAATTTACTGTACAACTGATGCTTCAATGTGGGTGCATGGGAAAGGAATATTTTTAACAGAACATGAAGAAAATGGCAGTAGAGATAATGACATCATGGCTTGTGACAGACCTCTTGCATAATTTACATGAACAAAAGGATTTTTATGCCATTATATTTTATTCAAGATTTTAAAAGTTCCTTACATTTTCTGCAAAAAGCCTCCTGAACATCAACACCCACCCACCCCCACAAATCTATACACAGGAGTTGAAAACACACTACCTGTCCAGAATGGCTCTCAATAAATCTGTCTCTATGATGAAAAAACTTCTATATGCATGAAAACATGCACATACACACACACAAACAAATAATTTGAAATCCATTCAAATGGAAGATGAGAACTACAGCTGGTAGCACTGCAGAAGAGGAATCAATGTTAAAAACCTCTTATCCTGCATTAGCTACCAAGCGATTTAGAATCATGGGCTGCAAGTCCTTTCGTGTTTTGACCTAGAACATCGACACAGCCATTACTTACAGAAGGTATTCACAGGCCAGACTCCAAAAAGCGACCCACAAACACGGCTGTGCTGGATTACACCCCCAGCAGCCGCTACTTTTGGCCCCATTAGCGAGCAGAAAGAGCCCAGCAGCATTACAAAGTTTGCAGGTGTTTGCTGGGCTCCCCACCCCGGGCTCAGGGCAGAGCAGGCAGCAAACGCCAGCGAGGGGACTGCGCTCACGGGGCTGGGCAGGCAGGCAGCTGCCAGAGGAGGGGAAGGGATGCTGGGGCAGAATTAAGACACAAAAGAACAAACCAAGAATTGAAAAGGTGGTTGTTTAAAGCTATTACAATTGAAGAGTTGTGCCACATGCAACGGTAAAGCTAGAAGCTTCTACCCAATCTATAAAATCACAACATTTTTACAGCATTTTCAGAGTTGTAGATAATCTTTTGCTAGTCCCCCTTGCAGTAAACAATGCTGAAGTCATTCTAGCTTTTGCCCTATACTTTTCTTTCCCTGATTCTACGTTTCCTTCCCAGACCGTCCATACTGACTTACAGTTCGCTCTGAAGCATATGCACCCTGCATCGTTACAGATTTTCAGTTTTCCTCCTCTTCCATCTGGAGGCTGGTGAATCCAAAAAAGCGAAGAAGTATTTTCTTGATAATCAAAGATACTTCTACTTCTGACTATTTAAAGCACAAGGAAATTAAAGGAGATAACAATGAAAACAAGAGAATCCTGTTTTCCTGCAAGTTCTTACTGCTTGGTAAACCTCCAGGATTTCAGCTGGAGAGCAGGATTGGATACTTGGTATTTTTGGCGTTTATGTTTATGTATTTGTAAAGGAAAACAAAAATATTATTTGCAAACCAACTTCTTTAAATATACGATATTTAATACTTAGTATACTAATAAAGTATTTAGTAAAAATACTATAAGCTCAGGTATGCCCAAGTTAATATTTGTCCCCTATGGGAGGAGTCGGGTCAATCCTTCACATCAAATGTCAGAAGACTCTGTCCCTCCCATTCATCCCTGCAGTGTGTGGGAGCAAGATCCCAGAAAGCCACATCAAACCACACCAGCCAACATGGGAACACAAAGGGCCCGTGAAAAGACAGGGTCTGTCTGGGGGGGAGGGGGGGGGGCTGCTTTATTTTAATTCTGATGTCCAAACCACAGCAAAAGGAGCTAAGTGCTACACTAGAACTTTGCTATAAAGGCTTAGTAAGAATTTTGTTCTAAAATGGTATGCAATTCAAGTTTAAAACTTCTAACCAGGCCTCAGCATGATTTTCACACACTCATTTTTGAAAAATCCCATTTCGGAAAAAGGCTGACCGTACTTTTTTCTGTAATTAGAATTTTTTGGTTTTTTGTTTGCTTTAAGGAAACATTTTTCAGATAATCTAAAAACATATATCCAGTCACATTCGATACAAATTCCTTCAAATTACTCATTCCCTCTAAAGCTACAACAACCTGACCACGCATTTGGAAAATACAGGATGATTTGTGTGCGTATTAGTCATCAGCACTTCAGTTCACTAGAGCCATGGCTGGTTGCTACCACTGATGGGAAACTGCACACACCCGGTATTTCTGTTGCTGGGAGGACAACAACAAAAAGAGGCAGTAACTTGCAAGGAGCATGCGTGACCTAATAGTTTTGATAAGAAAGCGGGGAAAAAACCACAAAGGCCAGCGATCATTGTTTACAGTATAGCAGCACTTGAGGCTTGCCTTTACCTCAGGCTTCCTAAAATTGCTTCCGTGGAGTGATGTTAAGATAGGTTTTTGACTTAGATCCCGTAGTATAGATTTTTATTTAGATTTCAAATACAGGTGTTCTGTTATGCCACTCAAGGTTTTTTTTAAACTGGGCATGTCTGTGACAAGTTGCGTCACATATAGCCACATGCTTAAGAAATAGCACAATTCATGTGTCACTCATCCGTGACATCATGTTGAGCACTCCATTGGAGACCACAGTCTTCAAATTCCTATTTGCATTTCCAGCAAGATATGCCCTAAGATATAGGTCAACACAATTCTATTTCCCCAATTAAAAAAAAAAAAAACAAAAAAACAAAAAACAAACCAAACCAAAAACAAAGAAAAAAAACGATTTAAGATGTTTCAGCCCATTTCCTGGTGAATGTTCAAGCCCACATCAATTTACTGCCTGTTTAGTTGTGGAGAAGCAAGCATTCATGAGGGTGGGCATCAATGAGGCCATTCTGGCCTGAGCTTCACCCTTCCCAGCAACAGTGTTGGGAGCACACTTAACAAAAAATAAAATTGATGCAGATTAGAGTGCAGCCCTGCGCATAGTTGCATGAGCACAGCTGCCTAAACGAGGGCAGAGCGAGTGCCTGCATACAGATGGGAGCTTCTGAAAGCAACACTGCCACCACAGAAAACAGCCTTCAGAATTATATACCTCTGACAACCTTACTGATGGTCACTGAGATACATGCATCTAATTGACCTCTGCTTCAGAAAGTCCTGCTCCACACAGGTGGTGTATTTGTATGACATAATCCAGAATATCCACTGATCATTTTACATAATACACATTGGAGGGAGGTTTCCCCTGTGTTAACTTGTATTCTCTTTTTCTTAAATATGTAAATTGTTAAGCTGCTCATAAATTATGCACAGCAGAGTTTTTAATACTTAATTTTTAGCAATAATTTATTTTGGAATTCATTAATTTTTAAAATGGAAGATCAGAACAATTTCAGAAAACACAGTTCCCATTTAACTTAAAATAGCTGCGTAACTCATCACACCTAAAAAAAAGTAGCACGCAAAATCTAACATGCTCTTTCAAAAGAGGGGAGATCAAGCAACTGACTGCAAGTGAGTGCTATGAGTAATTAAATAATAATTTTAAAAGTAAAAACCTTGTTTAAGTTCTGTTCCTCCTGAATTCTTAATGAATGACATTTAAAAAAAAAAAAAATTATTGGCTGAAAATCTCACGATACTGCTTTGCAGGCTTCCTCAGAAAGTTTTGGCAATGATCTTAAATCCAATCATTAGCATCCATTGTATCCCTCTAATCCTAAACATCATATGGAAGACATTAGAGAGTCATTGACACTAAGCATCCTCTGTGTTGCATGACCTCAGGACAACATGCCAGTTCCTTGAAACATGGCTTGGTTACAGAGTGCAAATGGGATCAAGCCGTGTTTTAATCATGTTTCCAAGTTGCTCTAGAGACCCAGCCTTTGCAAGGCTGCAAACTGGAAATAAACCAAACCCACCAATGTTGAAACATGCTTCAGCTTTGCAGGCACTAGCACACTGGGTTGTACAGAAATCATGCTGGCACCAAATGCTCCAACAGGGTCCTATAATGCAGATTTTAGTAATACACATGTAGGAAGCTATGGGTTAATATAGGCACTGAGGAAAATACACCTTCTGAGACATGAAAAAACAAATCCTCTGCAGCTAAGCACCCTGTTTGCATGTATATATACACAAATGATGCGCAGAAGAAAAAGCCCTTCTCACTACCTCCCTACCTCTCTGTCTGGCCAGTACCCTTCTTCTCCAGTCACCTCAGCCCTGCTCAGAAAGATCTTTGCTAAGCGCAGGAGAGAAGAGCCCGCTTTCACGGAGGGCTGCTGGGGAGGCAGCGTGTGCCTGGCACGCTGCTCCCTGCTGCTACTGATGCTGATGGGCCTGATGCTGGGTGGTGCCGGAGGCGCGACGGCCGCCTTGCAAACAAACGCTGCCAGGCCCAGTGGTGATCAGCCCCACGGCGCACAGCCCCAGCGCGCGGTCCCTGGAAGCAGGACACCTCGGACACCCTCCACAAGCCAGGAGCGACCCTCCTCCCGGCACAGAGCCGGTCACAAGGGACCACAGCCCGCAGAGGCTTTGATGGAGCTCTCCCCCAAATCCCGAGCCGGAGAGGCAATACAAACTCAAACAAAGAACAACATCTGCCCTATCCTTACACTGCCTGCCTTCCTCCGAGACCAGGGCGGTGGAGTACCAACAAAATGTATGTATAAAGGGACTATATATTTTCACAGGAGAAACGCCAACTGAGATTCAATACTAGCTACAGCAGTCACCACATGAAAAATTCCCTGTGGCAACACCCAGGGCATCTGCAGAGAAAGCATCACAGTCTAAAATTTGAAAATGCCAAACCACATGCTCTCTTTATAATACGGTCATTTATTAAAAGCAAGGGGAAAAAGAAAAAAAAAACCACCCTGCATTTAATCCTTGATCCTTGCATACAAATCCTGAAAGACAAAAGGTCTATATGCACTGGAGGCCAGACAATTTGCAAGTTTATAATTCTACTGAGAATTTTCAAATGCAGGAGGGGGGGAAAAAAGATTCTGTATCTTTTAACCTCAAAGGATCTCACACAAGTATAGCTAAGCCAGAAATTATACCTCACTTCAGGCTGCATTTTCCTTTCTATATACATTTACCATTTCTAGCTTCCTTGTTCATAATTTATACAGCCTGTACACTTTATGTTGTTTCTTTTTAATTCATATGCAAGCCATCTATAGTCTCCTGCCTGACTCTTATTTTGAATATACTCTCATGTAGCAGCCACTCATGAAAAGCCCTGTAACACGTTCACTTGGTATTCCCTATAGATGAAAAACAGCCTTAGTAAAGAAAATTCAGTTATAAGCTGTTTAGTCAGAATTCTTTTTAAGAAGCCACTGTATATTCATTACAAAAATAGCATGACTCTTAAGAAACAACTAGCATCATAATTCATTTAAACTCCTATTCCCCAAGCCTATGGGTGTTGCACATGGGACTGTACTACATTAAATCCACTCAGTTCTTCTCTATTACTTTTCATTCATGTATCGAATTAAATGCTCTCAAGTCTAATGCCCATCTAAAGGCAATGCACTATGCCTTCAATTAAAACCACGGATTATAAATTTCATATTCAGGTTAACAACCTCGCAGGAAGTCAAATCTGGAGACCAAAAACTGATAAAATGACACTCACCTAAAGTGAGGAGAATTGTATTGCTTTGAGATGCTCAGAGAGATTTTCTCTCTTGAGTTGTCAAAACTAAATTACCAGAGGAGCTGCAGACTAAATTTAGACTCTCCAGGGCTGTATCCATCCATAACCTGGCCTTTTTGGCACATCACTACCACAGCAGGCATTCAGAAAGCTCAGGGGACACTGTACTTTGCTCGGCCTACTTAGCAGAGACAAAAACACATCTAAGACTCCCAAAGAATACAAATACTTTATGACTAAGCCAGCCTCTTCCTTTGCTGCTCCTCATCCTAGCAGCTCTGTTCCTGTAACCGCCAATTGGGGAATAGGCTGGTATTGCTACAGCATGTGTATTATCAAAGCTACTTCTCCACAGCAATGAGAAAAAGAAGGTCTGATTGCTTTTTCTGTCTTTATTACGAACTGCCATGTTAAGCTTTAGGTGTGCTCTGAATAAAGCCTTTAGTAAAGGCAGAATGTTACATTATTCCTTCTTGCTTAAGCTCAGAGTGTCCAAAATTATGGCTAGGTTGGCTGCACAACGTGGGCACCCGTGAGGGCTCACAGCCAGGTACTGAACACAAGCATGTGTCACATCTAGGTAGCTCATGCCTCCTAAAAGTAGTGCCTTCAAGCTTTTCATTCAGACTTAGCATCCCCCCGCTTCCCTCTCCTGCTTTTTTTGGCCTTGCATTTAGCTTTTTCTGGCCTTTCGATTGCTCCTTATTAACAAAAATGAACAAGAACTGAATAGTCATATGACAGCATGACAAATCTTAATGCTTTTTTCTAAAAAAGAAGAAAGTGTCCATACAATTTTACAGTAGGTTATAAAAATTCAATTACAGTGGCTCTGCAGCTCCCTGTTAATGCTGTGAAATGCTTCGTAGTTATAAAGAGTTTCCCACATATTCCTTCTCTTTGAAGTCCTGAAGAAATGTTTGTATTTTATGGAAACTAACGTTAAGCTGCATGAAAGCTGCCAATGCTTCAAGGAACATATCAGCCAAAGGAACGCCAGAATGAATGAGTTAGATCAGGCATTCTCAAACTATGGTCCATATCACGCTTGCTGGTGCTCTGCCTGTTAGTTGGGGCTGGTCATTTGTGCTGCTGTTCCCCTAGCTTCCATCCTGTGAACTACACTAGAAGTACACTAAATAAACTACATGTACATTAAATAGGTGAGTTGGAGTTTACATGGTAAACTATATTAAATACAGAAAGATTCCCAAAGCTTCTTGTCCATCTATCTTCAATCCCTACACATGCATGTCTTGCACGTGAGAAATGCACTATGCAGTCTCAAATGGAAAGGACCCAGTCTGTAAGACTACTGTGCTCTAGTGTCCGCAATAATTTAGCAGAATTTAGAGTCATCAGTTCAGAGAGTAAAGTCCTCCAGACCACAGGAAGGACTGTGCTAGAATGCTTCTTCAGATAAGAAACTATCAAAGCCCCTTCTGGGATTGTAATGAACATTAAAGCAAAAATAAGAATGTGTAAGTATCAAGTTTGACTAGCAAACCAAATGGGGAAATTCACGTTTAGAGTTTTGACCTGTTAAGATATGAATGTAAAGGCATCATGTAACAATAGCAATCAATACAATCCAGGAAGTTCTAAAGGAAGAAAAGATTTAATTTTATACGGGATAGAGTAAGAGCTCTAATGAGACGACCCTTTTTCAATTTTTCCCTTGTGGTGTGTCCCAAAATCCTCACTGGAGGTCACAGAAAAAGTTGTATAAGAAGCCGCCTAATGAAGTGGGACAGTGGGTTTGTGACAATTTCCACGCTTTTCTCCTGCCTGCCCCACACAGATGAAGTCTCTCCAATCTGATCTTCTTAAATGTCTTTAACTCATTGTATTCTGCATAATCAAAATTTTCTTAGATCACCTCTCCCCTATTTTGGGAAAGGGTTTGGGGGGTTTTTTGGTCTTTGTTTTCTGTGTAAGCCCACACACATTTAACTTGATGGAGAATTCACTTCAAAAGCTTCCTTTCAACTATTTATGAGCATATAAATAGCCATGCAGGAACAAGGCAATAACTTGTCTAGTGTGCTTCCTGTTTCAAACAATGGCAAATGTTGGGTATTTTGGAATGAAAATGCCCATTTTCTTGTATCTTTCTATCTCCTTATAAGTGTGTGTGCGTGTGTGTATCTATATATATATATATAAATAGATATATATATAGATAGATAGATACACACCTATCTATATGCGTGCATGTGTATATCTATATATATTTATCTATATATAGCTACACCCGTATTTACACACATGTGCACACACATCCCCATGGGAATATTTTCTTTATGTATAATTTACCAAAAGAAAATACTTAGGCTAACTTCCGGACATGTAAATATAACAACAGCTAAATATAACATTTCAATTTCAAGTTTAATAACTGTTAATTATTTCCCATGTTCCATTTCTTTCGTTATTTATTTATATCAGTTACTTACAAGCACTTTAACCTGCACTTTTTCAGCCTCAATTTTATAGTCATTGTGCAAGCCTGCAAGCATGCAAGACTGCTTCTGCAGCTGAGATTTGTTTTTTAAATTTTGAAGAGCAGGCTATGAGGCTATCATCCTCAAAGGATTTTCTGTACCTTTCAGGGAACATCTCTGAGACAGAAAATTTGCCCAGAATGGTAGGTAAATTCAAATATATGAATACAAGACCCCATTTATGCATTTCAGCTGGACCAGTAAATAGCTGAAATGTGGTAATGTGGTTTCAGTTCTATGTACTTAGAGCATTGTCTTCATAAGTAGGATGTTCCCAACATGTCAGTTGTCTGGAAGCAGGCGATCCAAGTTAGATCTCCTCCAACACAAACATCTTCAAATTTAAAAATCACAGTAGGAAATCAGAAAGAATCTCTCCCCAGGGACATCTGTATTCTCAGTGAAACATCAGCCTTTGTGTCATTTCTAGCCATCATCTAGTTACAGACCCCGTTGTTTAACACGCATCTTGTAGTTGCCACTCTGATTAACCAACATGCCCAAAGTATTCAAACTGTTACCCTTTTTTACTTACAAGAGTTCAGTTACATTTAAAGAGAAACAGGCAGATTTTCTTGACATAACTTCTAAAGCCCTCACAGCAGCTAAAAGCTCATTTCCTCAAATCCATGTTTTTCTTCACAGTCACACTTGTGCTCTTTTCCTGGAAACGTCAGCAGGGATTTGAGGACCCTCACCAGGAAGGAAAAGGTGCTGGAGAATTTTATTCACCCAGGGTGTTGGTTCTCTATTTATCTCTATGTCCACTCTCCATTTGAAAAGATACCACCCTGGTAGCTTTAAAACACAAAAGCTTATGACTGTATTCTTTTCTTGCTTAGTCAACCTTTTTATTATGTCTATGTATCTTCTGCTACATTCATCCCATTCACCTCTGCATTTGTTATGCTTTCTCAAGGCACCTTATCTTTCCATGATTAACATGAATGCAAAAACGCTTCCTTTGCACATTCATTAGTCTCTTTTCTCAGAGTAACTGGTTTATATCAAAGTTAAAAGCTATCTATTTTCAACAAATCAGACTTTTAAAGTTGTTTTAAAATAAACATTTGTAGGGCATACCACTCTTTCTTACCTGAACAGAGTTGTTCGACTTTTGTGTAGTTTAAAGCTAATATATCATTAACCCATGCGATGATGTCATGTCTGCTCATAGTCTCTTGGGTTATAGAGGTAGAGTACACGTTGACCGCCATTCCCCAACTAGGAAAAAAAAGATAAAAAAATATTTTTGACATTTTGATAATTGTTTTCTGGATACAATGAATTTATACTTCTTGTTCAAAAAAAGAAGGAAAAGCTGCATCACTGCACAACCTTCTCTTCTTTATTGAGAAAGGAGGCTTAATTTTTATTCTTTGATGATACATGACCTCCTCAATGTCCTCTTGCAATCTATGAACATATTTCTATGGCTGTCATTGTGAACTTAAAGAACATACAAACCTACAGCATTCTGCTTAATGTTAATGAGGTAGGGAAAAAAAAAGAATCAGACATAGCCTAAAGATACACAGACAGGATCAGAGACCTGGGATTTTGTCACATAGTGCTGCACAAACATAGTGATCTGACATCTATCCATCAGTTTTTTACCACTGCAGGATGATCAGACTGCCTAAACCAGTATTTGGTTTTCAGACAAATTCTAGGAGATGTAGCTGTTCTGCTTACTCAAATACTGATTTCTTACTGGGACAGAGGCCTTTTTGATCATAAATTAATTTCCTAACAGTCACAGAGTGAATACCAGATAATATTTTTTTATCAATTTACCAATCTCTATCCTGAAAGTAACCGAGACTTGCACTCCCAACCATCTGGTTGGAAAGCTGCGGGGGAGCCCGATTCCTCTAAATCATAAGGAACACTTCTTCTCAGCTTAAACCCATTTGTTCTTCTGCCAACATTATCCTCCAGGTCTAATGGCTTTTTTTTTCCCCAGAGCTGATTTCATAATGCGTTAGGGACAGCACTCAAGAGTCTGTCCCAGTGCCCAGGTAGGCTAGATTGAACAAATCAATCCTCTCAGTCTCTTATAATGTCAGACCTTCACTTACTGGTCATGCCAGCAGTCCTCCCTGAACACAGCCAAACAGTTTCAGATTGTGTTCAGATAACGTTTCACCAAGACCTTGGAAAATGGCACTCTGTGCTGAAAATGTTCATAGCCACAGAATCTTAAATAGCTCCTCCTAGTTAGCTAAGGTCCTTTCCTTAGGAAGGTCTAATTCGTAGTAGCTTTTATCATCAGTCTCCAAGTGCATAGACTGGAACTGCATACTATTCGATTTTATTCCCTGTTTATACCCTAGTCACATCTTTCTGTTGCAAGACATTGCCAAGAAAAAAGACGAGCACATTCAAGTTTATCTCATTAATAGTTTCAAAGAGCAGAGTCGAGATCATTCATGAAAAGAGTAAATAATGTTCCCAAGACAAAGTCCACTAGTAACAATATGAGTACGAGGTGTCTCAGAAATGATCAAATAGTCAAAGTCGCACTATTATTCTTGGAAAGAAAGGGTTTGGTGAGGACTGCACACCTCTGTCTCTAGCGCTAGCTACAAGGTGTCACTAAACTGGCTAGCTTTGGTGCCAGTCCTGCCACCTCAGCCTTGGACCTCAAGCTTCTCCCTCAGTGAAAGGGAGCAGGATCTTCTCTGTGGGATCCGAGGTTTGCATGGACTATTTCCATTGGCAATTTGCAAAGATGTAACTGTTTGAAGCTTGATAGACAATTCTGCAGAGAATACAAAGACTGCAGGTTAACTCCATCCATTTTTCAGGTGTGCTGGAGCAACCCAGATAAAAGGGTGTAAAAAAACCCACCAGCATGAAACTTGACACAGTGACATAGAAGTGTGTAAGTACGTGCAGCACGGAATGTATTTAAAATACAAGATGATGAAGTGCATAATATAGGTCACCTTCTACGAAACAAATTTCACAAACACAGATGAGGTTTCAAATTGTCCACATCTACTGACATTAAGATCCAAAACATAAAATTCCCAAATTTGCCTGATGAGAAGGAAAAAAAATTAAAAAGAAGAACAGACAGACCAGGAAGGGAAAGTAGGCTCAAAAAAATCAGGCTACTACTGCCAGCAATTCATTCAGAACCAGGCCGCCCCTCTACCACTTCTGTCCGGGCACCTCCAAAGTACAGAAGAAATCAGCCTGTCCTCAGCCTGTGCAGTTCTTCCTGCAGGCTCCCAAACAGCACAGCTAATTGTATGAACATAGCACTGTATTCACTGTAACAGTTCACAAAGGTCGTTCTCTTGGCACACACTAAGTGCTTGGATTGAACCGAGCGCTAGGAACAAAGTTTTAGAAATAGGGAGTGCCCTTTTACTCTTGAAACCACACCATAATGGCTAACATGAAAGCTTAGCTTCAACATCAGGATGGAAGGGACTGAGCACAGCACAAAGGCAAACAGCACCTTTGTTACTAATGGCATCTGAAGTTTAAACCGTCATTGTTAGCATGGTTTTTACTTTATTATTCCTAGTCTTTTTATATAGATAAGAAACTAACAGAAAGATACTACTGTTGCTACTAAACTAACATGTTCAGTATTGTTTGTAAAGATCAGTTCAAGTAACAGCTTAATAGTGACTTTAATATTCACTTAAGATTCAGAATAGTGAGTTTAATATTAAACCAAGAGATCAATACGGAACAGTCCACTCACTTCTAAAGAAGCTATTTAGATGCTAACATTTGAAATAGAGCTACTCTCATTTGCAATTGCCACACCTTCATCCAAATTTTAATTGTCCTCTCGAGAGCAGGCAGAACTCAGAACAACCATTAGCTACCACTAGTGAAAGCAGCAAGTCTGCTGTTAAAAAGATCAAGAAAATCCACATGCAGGAAGGAAGCAGAAATTCCCTCGTCGTCCTCTTTCAAAAGCAACTGCAAAGACAAATACCTATCCTTCTGCAAGTGACAGGAGAACAACCAACCTCCTTTGCTGCAGTGCATGGGATGGAGAATTCTTCAGGAAACAGTGAGTAAATGAATAACCTTGAGTTTTACAATGATACCCTGAAGGATATCTGTAATATAACCTACTCTGTGTCTACAAATGAATTATGGCCTATGGGTCAAACGAAAGTTCAGGCTATTTGTTAGAGACAATAGCTTCACATTTGTACACACAGACAAGCATGAGGATGTATCAATACAATTTTAAACAAATATATGCAAAATGAATCAGAATTTCTGTTAAAAAAAAAAAAAAAATCAACAACATGCCATTGCCATTTATTCCCGGTGACTTGTTAACATGTCTGAATCTTCCACAGCCTCTTCTCTTGAAAGAGTTCACCGTGTCTTTGCATCTCTTGAAAGAGTTCCCCATGTCTTTGCTTCTTCTGTCCCCCACCCTCCTCATGGTTACGTTTTAAATAAACTCAGCTGGGAAAGGTTTCCTTTACAGTAAGCATGTTCTAATTTGGTGCTCAGATACACACATATCCTGTTTGCCACACAGACAGACCTTGGAAAAAAAAAAAAAACAAAAAAAAAACCCAAAACCAACAACAACAACAACAAAAAAGAGAAGAAAAAAGAACAGCCAGGCATAGATAGCGGAGCTGCCATGCTCGGTGATAGACAAGAACCCCTGTGCTCAACATCCACAGCTGGGCCTGGGTTTTCTCAAGGACTCAGTTCTCCATGTGCTAAACTGCTTTGAAAAATGCGATCCAGATTCAAAACACATATTAATAAACATCTGTAAGGCAACGCAAGAGAAC
The DNA here is from genome assembly GCF_965183815.1 of Platalea leucorodia. Classification (NCBI taxonomy): domain Eukaryota; kingdom Metazoa; phylum Chordata; class Aves; order Pelecaniformes; family Threskiornithidae; genus Platalea; species Platalea leucorodia. The sequence continues at coordinate 46,794,025 of NC_138823.1, forward strand.
AGCTGGACAGGTGGAGACTTAGAGGCTAATGGCCAAGTTGCTAACGACTTACTTGTATGTCCTAATACACTACTTCTTCCCAATACCATTATTTACATTTTCGACTTGTTAGGCTTTGCCTTGTTTAGGCTGAAGGCTCTCAAGCGTAAGGCTGCGATGAGGCTTATACAAGCCTGAAAATCAGCACCTACCTCACTGAGATCTTTAAGCTTCCACCTTTCATAGAGATGCCTGGAGATTCTACAGCAACTAAAAGCAGATTGAAGATAGCACATCACATCCCCCACTTCAGAGCATGCAGGTGGAGATTAAAAACCTCTGGCTGTTACAGTACTGCCTAACCACAAAGGCCTCTGCCTTGTTTTACTTATAAGAAACTGAAATTCAAATCCCTAGTAAATATGAACAAGCCATAAGAGAGTCTTCTCACATTAGTCCAGGCCATTTCAGAAAAACACTTCACACATGCACGGCTAAGCATCACGGACCTGAGTTCAGAGGATTAGATAGGTGCCAAAAATCCTGTATACGCTTAAGCAGTTTCCCCAATCAGAAATATACTGGCTCAGCATGTCCGAAGGTAAACATTACTCCCAAAGGAGTATTAATTTTTTAAGGCATTACATGCAGCACTGAACGTTCAGCTATTAGGCATTTTCCACTGCTCTTGGTACAGATAACTGCAGCTGTTACAAGGTGTTATCCAGCTGTGCTCAAGGACAGTTTTCCAAGTGGCATATTTATTTTTCCGGGGAGAAACTAACAGTTGTCGACAGCAGAAGCTGTATTACGCCAAAACAGTAATCATGGCAAGACTGGAAGGATCACAGCAATGAATCTGTCTGCAGCATAAAAACTCATCACACGTGCCATCACCTCTGAACCTGCCAGGCCTTCCCGTTTTGTACAATTAGGCACGGTATGATGTTCCGGTTTTAAATGCAATAGAAAGCCTGTGCGGCAATACAAAGAGGAGCCTTCTGGAAACTGGCACCTGATAGCATCAGGATAGGTACTGCCAGTGAAACAAAGGATCTCACATCAAAAACTACTGAAGTGGAAGATACAGCAGAAAGGCTAAGATGTAGCTGAATGAGACTGCAGTAGCTCCTGTTGGAAAGGCTTTCTAGATGAAAGCTACTGCAAAACAAACATCCCTGAAGGAAGAAACCTGCCAGCCTCAGTGGACACACCCCTGTAAAAGGAAAATTCATCCTTTCGTATCATGCTGAAATGGCAGCTGATTTGCAGGTGGACCTTGCCTGCTTCTTTAATATTCACTGCATACACCCTTAGCCATAGCCATTAGACACCAGTAATGCTCGAGGCTGTCTTTACCAAAACGAGCCCTGAGGACAGAAAAATAACGCAAAAAGCTCCAGCACAGTTCTGACAATGCTGCTCTTAGTCTCCCTTTTAACTTTGCTGTACTCCCACAGCAAATTCAATGGCCATGGCCAGAGCCCTCACATCAGAGCACTGCAATGAAGTGATACTTGCAGCAAGCAATATAAAGGCTCTATCTAGTCAGAAACTCAAACAGTTCAAGATTAATCACAATGAAGTATTGCCATGGAAAAAAGAAGAAAAGGAGAAAAGAATCCTCTGGTTGTAATACTGGGAGAAATCCACAGCTTTTAAAATGCCAAATTTCAATCTCTTGCGCACTGTTCTCATGTTACTAAAGGGCCTTGAAATGTTAAAAATCTTTTATTATCCATGCATCTCAGTCACTTCTGAATGCCATTTTAGCTTCACAACATGGATCTGACTTGAAGACCTAAAATGATTTGCAAAGCATGCTAACAGAGGCTAGACAAGACTGAGGCAATCCATGTACAGTTTGATTGCTTGGATGTTGCAGGATTACCGTTTAACACAGCAAACAGCATATTTTCTGTTGTTCTCATTGCAGTTCCCTGTTTAAATGCAAGTGAGGTTAGAGTACTAGAGATTTACTTTGATTCGATTAGAACACGTTTTAAGTTTTGCTCTTTTAAATTAGAGGCTGCCTGCCGACGCTGGGATGTTCTGACCTACATAAATGTTTACGATGGGTCTCAACAACTGGTTTAGACCCAAATCTGAGTAACTCTTACAAAAAGACTGGTGGTAATTCTGTTTTGTGGTACATACGGCTTCAGAAAAATAAAAAAAAAAAAAAAAAAACAAAACATTATCAGTGAGGCAGAAAAATACTGATTCTTTTCCAGACATTCAGTTCCCCCAAATCTGAAAAGCACAATCAAAAGTATTCAAACAATATACACAGTTTGAGCCAAAACCTCTGAGATGGCCCAATAACTAGCAATGCATTACACTGTCTACTGCATACTTTTTACAAAATGGTTTTAAGTTTATTCACTAACCAGTTTTGAAATTAGGAGAGGTCACTGAAATCGAAAGAACGGTTACGAATTCCAAGAAAATTATTTAGTGCTTGGAATATTTTAGGGCACCTGAGGAGGACAAGCAACATTCACTGACTCGAATGAATTTGATTTTTTTGATTTGCCAGTCATATTTGCATAGCATAGGTAAGATTTTTTTTTTTATGTCTCCAACTACCTTCTCATTCCTTCCTTCCTCCTGCTGCCACTGAAACAGTATGGCAATGTAATACATAACGTCATGTCTCCACAATACTAACACTTTTTTTTTTTTTCTTCAGGGTTCACCTTTGCCTCCAAAAGTAGAATGCAGTATTAACACTTAACTACATGATATCTTAATTGTGGCTGAAAGTATTTGCAGATCCTGAAAGGCTCCTTATCAATTTCTATGAGTAGATGAATCTCAACTAAAAAATACGTTATTGACAAAGGGTAGAGGTTCAAGAAAGGCAGACATCAACAGCTTACACAAAATAGAAGCAATTCAGACTCTTTGGCCACCACCATTTCTGCAACGATGTGCTCACTCTGGCTGGTTAGGAGTGAACCACAGCAGTGCCCAGCACCCTCAAACCGCACCTTAGTCAAACAAAGCAATAGCAGTGCTTGGTGCTGAACAGGCACTCGTTAACATGGGGAAAGGATGCACAAATTTCAGTATAAAATGAATGTTACTACAAATTAAGAATGCATTTTATTAATGGAGAACCACAAAAACCTTTGAAGTGGGCTGAATGAGAGGAACGTAAGTGTGGCAAGGCTGCAATGTTAAAAAAATAAACTGCTTTTACTTAGAGTTATTACCCTCCCACCCCCAAGGCTTTCAACTCCAAGATATTAAGCTTGAATTGCTGCTCTGATGGCCTGAGGGAAGACATTCAACCTGTAAAATTCTCACAATAGACACTGGCAACTAGTCTACTTTCACAACAGACAAAGGGATTGTGGGGGGGGGGGGGGGGGAAAAGGTTGATTGAGAGAAAAATAATTCTCAGACTTATGTTATATAGTAAACCCTAGTCAATTAGAAACACCTCCATTTTAGAAAATGGAAAAGGATTTATGACCATTTTGTAACTAGAAAACCTTGAAAAAGCTGATGAATAAACCAACATCTAACCTTCCGTGAAACAAAGTCTCAATTCACCAAGACAAACACGGGAGTTTTAATTCTCCTTTTATTATTTTTTTTTCCTCTTATGGAAAGTAACAGATTACTAAGCATACATGCAGACATTGCTAAAGGATTTGTAAGAGGTTAAAAATGTGCCGTAAAGCAAGGTAACAGCAGTGCTGAGTACACGTGTCATGGTGGAGACAGGATGCCTTGAGAGGCAGCACGTTTCAGCAAGCCTCAGTTCCTAGCCTCGGTTCTGCAAATAAGAGGGGAACCTCCTACCTTTTTGCTCCCACTAGATGATGGATGAGTAGTTGTATTTTCAGACAGTAGATTCCCAAGTGCTTTAGCAAACATAGATTTACTGGAAAATGAAGACAGCAGCTGAGGAGAGCTTGTCCCCAAAGCCACTGCCCCACCTGAGTGCAGGCATGAACTCCTAGGCAAAACGATGAGGATACACCCACGCACCTGAGCGGTCACCTGCATCTACACCAGGGAAACACCTGCCTCCGATTAGGAAGGGATAAAAATAATCAGAAACCCTGATTAAGAAAAAACAACGCTGCCGGGCACCCGAGGTGCTATGTCGGAGGCATAACTCACCGGCGCAGCAGCCACGCCGCAGCCCAGCAGCAGCTCTGGCAGGGCAGGCAGCCCGCTGCTCCCGACTCCTGCCATTTCCGCCTTTTAAGTCCAGAAAACGCTGTGGGCAGGCTTGGGAGTTTCAGTATGGACGAGATCCAACTAGCTAGAGTCAGATGAAGTCACCAAATGAATATAGTTTTGACCTATCCGGGGTTTTGCCGCCCCCTTCCTCCCCCCTGACATGTATACATTCGGAGGTGAAAGGCTAAAGTAACACGCTGATTTACTCCAAGCATATTGTAATGGCAAATGAGATTTTGTAATACTATACAGCCCTCCTGACGGGGGGCCTGAGCAGCCTCCAAGCGCCTCACGCCCCCGCCCAGAGCCAGGCAAGCGAGGCAGTGACTCAGCAGGAGACGGGCACTGAGCATCCCCGCGTTTCAGAGGAGGACGTGTCTGGGAAGAAGGGAAAACGGGAGGATTAAACATGGGGAAACGCAATGCCTTTCTCCTAACGTGTAGCTGCCATTTCCTACCGGGAGTTACTTACAGTACACTTAATAAAGCCTGGTTGTCCAAGGCATGTGAAGTTAGCCCAGGGAGCACTCTCATGGGAAAGGTCTTGCACTAGCTGAAGAGGAAGTACAATACACCGTTTCTACTCGCAAATGATGTAATATGATACAGAGAACAAGGACTTTGTCATGCATCAACTTTTCTCTCTTTTACATTAAAAACAAATGTAGATACACACTGATTTATGCATTGCAACATTTATTCTAACCTTAATATACACATATGTCAGAATCGCAGAATATCCTGAGTTGGACGGGACCCATGAGGATCATCAAGCCTATAATGCCCTGTTACCGCAGAGAGTAAAGCCCTTTGAAAGTGGCCTTCTAAGTAGGCACTTTGAAGGCACATGGTGTGACACCTGGGAAAGGACAAGAAACAGCACAGCGACCTCCTGTGCAACCAGTGCAACCATCCCAGGACCCATGGGCAAAGGTGCCGGAGCACAGCCTGCACAACAGAGCTGCCAAGCTGCCAGGCAGGCAGCCAGCCAGCCTCGCTCCATCCCTGAACAAGTCATCGTGGCAGGAAGGTGACGACACTGAGCAGGGGTATAAGACGACATTTATTTTAAGCCACCTTTACCCTGCAGTTGTAAACAAGCATGTGACAACAGATGAAGCAACAGGCAACCATGCTAGCTGCTTCCACTAGTGCATCACTCTCTAAAACATGGCTGTGTATTTTTTTAATGCAAAATATCAAGCTCTAATATGGTTGTCCAGGGTTCCCACTGCTACCATTTGGGGTTCAAAAGACAAGTGTCAGGCTTTCTGCTAGGTGTGCAGGGCACTGGGTGGGCAGGTTTCTAGGACCAAGCTCTCCAGCAGACGGCTGCGACCTGAACCATGTGCACATCCCCTGCCAGCACTGCCTCTGCAGACCACTGGGCCAACACACTATATAGCCTTCTACTAGGCTCTGCATTCAACCCCTCTTCCACTTCTCCCTCCGCTGCTGGCGAAAGCTAGACCAAAAATAATACAAAACCTCAGAGTTTTGACATTGCTGAGTTTGTTGAAATAGGCCCAAATAAATACCCCTGTCTTCGGCTTGTACGAACTCCCTACAGATCATTATTAATATTATAAAGATTTCAAGTGTTAACACTACCAGCCACAACACTTAATTTTGGGTTTGGATACTAAAGTAACTTGACCTCTTCCCTCATTCTCACGAGTTAATACTATAACAGAGAAGGAGACACTCTGAAATTATTCTGGTGCTCAAGATATTATCAGTAAATGACTTGCACTTAAGAATTAATCCTACCAAGGACTATCTAGAATAGGGCTGAACTTCTAAGTGCAATTGCTTAACTGCTAAATTAATTTTGGAGCAACTAAAACTAGAATTCACTAATCCTTCACGGAGTAAATTGCCCTTTATGAACATGCTAGCTCAACCATCTGTGATTTATGTAATGTATTATTCTTGCTGTGTGCCAGTAACCACAAACTTATTTTACCATTGTTGCACTACCGAGGCAATTGCTGAGACTACCAGCATCAAGTAAAGCTTCCCCAAAATGGATTTTTTTCAACCATGTTGGTCTTTGAAGGTCTGTGAAGCTGGCAGTTTCTTTTAGATTTTAGCTTTTAAAATCTCCTGCCTATCTAAAGGGGGAAATCCCCAAACCTTTGTTTTCCCAAATAATGTTCTTTAGATGGTGCTTACTCCTTTGGTGCAACTGTGATTGTAAGAACAGAATTACTGGCAGTTACAACAGTCTTTATCTACGAGCCCCAGTAAAGCCTTGTACCTTAAGCTAAGAGAAGCATAGATGTTCTGTTTAATAGGATTTGGCCTCCTTTCATGGAATATCTTGAGGTCAATTCCTAAAGTTATTGCGTCCAGCTGGCAAACAGTGACATTACCAAGTTCAACTCCCACAATAAACAAGGCAAAAAAAAATTTATTGCTTGAATTACCTTTGACTACATATAAGTGCAGTTAAGAAGGTAATAACCTGTGCTGCAACGCGAATATTGAGTTTCTTCAACCCTCTCAATGTTGCTGTAGGTCATGTGACAAGACAGTTCTGCACCGCTCCCTGTAAAAGCACGTCACACCAAGCACACATCTGACAGTTTAAGAGCTGTGCTTACAGTTAAACATTTTCTGCAGATTAAACTTATCAATAATGTTAACATTTTCTGCATAAAAAAATACACAATTCGTTAAAAGCAGAGGGAGTGATTTATCAGCTTTTAACTTCAAGACATAATCTTTAATTGCAACGTACATAATTAATTTTATGACATAGCAAAACTATCCCTTTGCTCTCCTGTGCGTCTACGACCTGTTGGTCATCCCTGGGTACTAAATTGCTGAAGTTGCTCCCGGTGATTTAGAGAATGCAGTATGAAGTAGTTAATATGCTGCAGCAGCAGCAGCAGCAGATACATAGCTTTTGCAAGAATTAAGCTAGAAACCAGTTGAAATTGATGCAGTCAAACTGAGACTGGATACATACATTTTTCTTTTCCGTTTGAAACCTTTGATGATAGGATGATCTCACCTTGGTGGCAGTACTAAATTTGTTGCCATATGATATTCCTTTCACTTTTAAAGCGCCTGATTTCATGACTTTGTTTTGCATGCTGCGTTTTGAACTCAAGAGCTGTTTATGCCTATTAGAGTTACAGAATAGCATCATAAAGTGACTCGGGTAGGCGGGGAACTCCAGAGATAATTGCTCCAACCTCCTGTTCGCAACAGAGCCAGCACGAGAAGGCTGCCGATGGTCCCATCTAGCTGAGTTTCAAGTCTCTCCAAGGACAGATTTTCCACAGCCTCTCTGGGTAACCTCTTCCAGTGTTTGACCATCCCCACTGTGAAAACTTTTCTCCCAATATCTAAAGCGATTTCTACTGTTGCAGCTGCTGACTGCCATTGCCTGTCATCCTCTCCCTCTGCACCTCAGAGAAGAACCTGGCTCCATCTTCTCTACACGCCCCCACCATTAGACAGCTAAAGACTGCAATGAGATACTCCCCTCCCCTGAGCTCTCTCTTTTCCAGGCTGACCAAACCCAGCTCACGTGCTCCAGCCCCCTGACCATTCTGGTGGCCCTCCGCCCCACTCACTTCAGTATGTCACCATCTTTCTCAAATTGGAGAGGCCAAATTCGGACACAGTATGTGAGATGAGGTCTCAGAAGCACCAGAGGAGAATAAGCACTTCCCCGGAGCTGCTGGCTGCGCGCCTGCTAATGCAGCCCAGCACGGGCTTGGCCTTCTTCCCTGCGAGAGCGCATTGCTGACTCATGTTCATCTTGTTCACCAGCACCACCAGGTCCATATTGTATAGCACTTCAGGAACGATTAGAGAGGGGGTGCCTAAGGTGGTAGTGGAAAAAAACACCTCACCATATTAAAAATAGAGCTGCTTAAGGGACAAGGCGGTTCTACACCATCCCCATTGCTGTGAAACTCATTTCACACTTGGGAACCGCAGATTAAAAATGTACATTGGAGAGACAAACTTCTACAGGCAGAAATATATATTCAAGGAAAAAAAAGAAAATACTCCTTATGCCTCCTTGAGTCTGACAACTAGCACAACATGAATGTGTTGACTGAAAACAGTGTTTTCAGATCCTGATTCAGAATCTACATCTTGCATAACTTTGAAACATTAGTACAGGATGGACCCCAAGCAATAACTCAGTAAAATATAATTAATGCCATTCTGCATAACAAGGTTTCCAACAGAATGGCTATTTACATGTGAATGCTGTCCTTTTAGGAAAATGTATCCCTTCTATTCAACCAATTATCATTTCACTGCCTCCATGTTCTCAGCACTCTTACACACCATAGTCTTTCTGTATACGAAAGCTCCCGCGGGACTTTCCTATCACTGGGTTACGTACTTCACTTCCATACAAACAATTACTCACAGATTCTATAATTATTTTAATAAGCTATGATTTGTATAACACTGAATCCATAAGTAAAGCAAATGCATATTCTACTTCAAATATTTCAGTGCTTCCTATTCATAATATTACTGGACTAGCTCCACATAGATTAACCTTAAGAAGCGAAGCATAACCACCATGTAAAATTTGCCTAAAATGAATTTTCATTCCCCCAAAATTGTTTAATACATATTGCCAGCAAGCCCTTCCGAGCATCAACACTGCATTCCAGAGTGACAGGAATTTGCATTCATGTGCATCCCTGAATAATTACAGCTGCTTGGGTAGGAAATCTGTACGGTACTAAGGAACCCTGCTGTAGGGGGGACATTCACTTCAGTTACTCCTAAAAGATAAAACTTTTAAAAGATAAAGTCCACGGATCTTGCTAACTATCTCTCAGGGTTCCAAATTGCCAAGAAACATAATATTGAAAATTAAATCTCTGAAACAATACACACAACCATATGGAAAAATGGGACATAGAGCATTGCTTTACACTATACCGTTAGAGCAAAATAAGCTCTTCCTTTACTCTGTCAACTGCCGCACTGGAGAAGAAGGGCCCATTTTACACAGAAGAAATCCCAAACTCCAAACTGAGAGTTTTTCAGTGTGCATAGCTTGTTTAAATATTGTTCCAGACCACTCTAAGTTTCTGTTTAAATTCACACGAGCTCACACCAATGTTTCTGTCCTTGCCCCGCCACCCATGCAGGACCCAGATTCACAGGCTCCATCTTCCACCACCTCACCCATAGTTCAAACCCCTTCCCTCCCCCAGTCCACACGGGTGAGCAACGCAAGGCGGCCGTACGCAAGGCCAGAAGATCAAGACCACCCCCTGCATGGCATATTCCTCTCCAGGCAGAACGATTTGGCACAGTTGTAGGATTTCCTACGGAAGCTACATCCTTACGTCTTGACTCACTGATGAATGTTTACATTTCCTGTTTGGATAGCATAACAAAAAAAAAAAAAAAAAAAAAAAAAGATTTAACAGAAAAGCACCCTTCACTAAGCATGGTGCTCTATGGGAAACAAGAAATCATTCCAGAGTGGTTAAGCTGAGCCATGTAATGGGTGTGCTTTCAGTATACAGAGCCTTCTCTATCAAATATTTAATAACTTAGTATACCACCAGAAAACTGGACAAACTTCTGTCAAAATATCACAGGCAAGATTTTAATTTTGAATTAAATATGCGATAGCATTAAGACAACAGAATCATGTTAAAAATAAAAAAGCCACCGCTTTTCAAACGCCAACAGTAAAATGCAGTAAACTTTTATGGCTGATATTCCCCTTCTCCTCCCACCTAATTATAATGAAAAAATATGAAGAAGATGCTTTATTGGTGAGTCAGGCAGCAGAGATCTGAGCAAGATCCAAACAGCTACGCAGCGCTCAGCTAACGCCATCCACAGAAGAAAGACGGATGTTTTCCATTTACGTTCCCTAGCTCTGATACTGGAAGCAAGCGATCGGTGCCGCTAGCTGGAGGCCAGGATTCAGGGAGCGAGGAGGACGCAAGTACCCAAATGCTGTCCCGGTGCAGCGCGAGTCTTGCTGCCGCCGCCACCACGCTTACGCCACACTACGGCCTTCGTGCCATCCCGCTCGGCGGTTTGCGTGATTGAGAACAGATGTGGCGAGACCACTCGTTTTCAATTATCAAACAAAGGCTGAAAGTTGCATCTCCAAAATGAAAAGCTGGCACATGAATTATCTTCTTCCTTACCAAGCCTTTGCTATAATTAGCTTTGGGCATGAGGAAGGAGAAGACTGTCAAATTAAACTAGCCTCCCCCCGCAAACCCCAAAGCCAAAACCTCTGAAGATATTTTTAAAAAGTCACTCATTCAAATGCCAAGGCTTGAAATGTAGACCTACTACATTTATTTTTTCTTACTGCCTCCCAAAACAAGTTTTCTATCTCAAAAGGCTAGAACAGGTATGTCACCTGGGAGAACATTCCTGAGGTCCAGCCTGCCTGTCATGAGGTAGCTGTATCTCCCTCAAACTAGCCATTCGTGCAGCAAAGGAAAAACTCAAAGAAATAGCTTTAATCAGGCTCTCTTGGTCCACAGCCCCACCTCCAAATCACCCTTCTTTCACAACGCAGCATATTTTTCAGTGCCTGTTTTCCAGGGAGGCTAGATCGAAGAAACCAGGCAGAAGCCAAAATGTCTGTTTCTAAAACTGACAGCATCAGGTTCAGTTCTCGCACATCCTAAACTCGCTCATTTTTTTTGTTACCATGCCAGAAACACAGTGCTGTTGCTATGCAGCTCAACAAGGTAGTTTAAAAAAAAAAAAAAAAAAAAACCACATCACGCCTCAAAAACCAGAATGCAGCCTCCCACCGACAGGATGTTTCCAAAGCCCACGGAGGCTGGGTGCAAATTAGGTGTACTCACGACCTTTTTGGCAAGAGCACTTGGGTGCAAGCTGAGAAGATGCTGCTGCCTGAAAGTTACTTTCATTTCCTTACACAGACTGGGTTGTCGGTGGAGTGTTGTTTTCTTTTTTTCCCCCTTCCATAAAGCTACCTCTCTCTTAGCCCCTGATTTTAACAAATACTCTCAACTCCCAAGACACTGTGAAGATATTTCCTTCAAGGAAGATCTAAATATAGGCCAAGAGAGGTAGCCCAATAATGCAGGCACAGACTATCTAGGCTTCAAACTACCGATGCAGTATTGAGCAGAGTCATCCTTATAACCCTCTGAGACATTTACATGCACTCACATGCGATTCCCAGTTATCTTCAAACTGTTTCACCCTGTACTTTTTGAGAGCTGGACCTGCCCAGCAGAAAATACTCACCAAAACAGCTCTCCCTAGGCAGTGTACCCCCTAATCAGAAAACAGGATTAAAGAGCAGCAGCAGCGGCAGGAAACCAGCTTTATGAAAGTGAAAGAAAAGAAAATAGAGGGTACCTATGCTCACAGGAACCAAGGAAAGATTTCTGCATGGTACCCCTTACACTGGCTAGTAGCCGCTGGCTGTAAGCCACCAGGATGGTCTTCTCTTGCATAGCTAGTAACTATCTTGTTGCAATCCAGATGCTTGACAGACAAGGGGGTTATCACAAACACCGCTTTTAGAAAAGCTCGAGCCAAATTTATGGTGCGTGATTTATGGTTTGTTTTTTGTTTTTTCGTTTTTTGTTTGTTTGTTTGTTTTTAAACAAGCATTATTGCCTTTCTCCTGCTTCCAGTGAAATCTAGGGCAAAATTCTCATGATCTGCAATAGGAGCAGTTAGGCCAAGAGCAAATGCCTCTGGAAATAATGTTTCAGTTACTAATATATTTAGTAGCATTTGCTTTGACTAGCATTTACAGTTTCAGAGGATGAAGACAGTCACGTCCGTCTGTACTATGAAGTGAGACGACAACTCATTGGTTTTACTCTGTGTCCTCTTCCCAGTTCTCAGCAAAAAAAAGTTTGGGCCTTAATCTATTAATTTTAACAACACAAACGATCTTTTCTACTTCAGCAGAATTACCTGCTTACTATATTCAATGGAACCTAATTTTAGAGCAAAAACCGCCTTCTGCAGAGTACGGCGAAGCCGTAAGTCTCCCTTTGTACCCTGAGTAAAGCTGCACACATGTGGAAGGCTCAGAGTCGCCCGAGACAGGGGCAGGGACGCGTCCTGCCGAGGGAAGGATGCTCTCTGCCGCGCGGGGCCAGCCTGTGTCCAGCAATTCATCAGGAGTTGGGAAGGCAAAGACCAAAACAGACCTTGCTATAACTTAAACCTCGACTTTCAGTGTGGAAGTTACCAGATCCCACTGCAGTGAACTAAGTCAGCC